>NC_031971.2:27355868-27655868 GCF_001858045.2 Oreochromis niloticus
ATCTATAAGGACGGCGAAAGCAATTACATAGCAGATTTATGATCAGCTCAGAATAAATTGCCTCCATGTTTCTAAGTTTGTGACTCTGTGGACAGTACTGCAGCTGTCAGTCACTTTCCCTCCACTGTAAATATTTTCGGACTGTAACAATCACTCTTTAAAAACAACCCTATCTGTCAAAGCTTTAGAATAACTTACTGATTAAAGATTATTTATTTGTTGTGCTGCTTTTTGGTCACACTGATGGAAAAAATGTCTGTCATACTCAAAGATGATTGATCTGTGATTAGCCTTTCTGAAAGTTCTCAAAGGTTCACAAGTCTACAAAAGTTTTTTGAACATGCTTCCTGTAATACGACCCTGCTCTACAGTTGATAAGGAGGGAAACAAACAAAACACAGGAAGTCCTAAAAACTGTGGTTCCTTTAATGGGCACATTGGCTGGCTCCAGAAGAGCGTCCCCAAAGACTCCCACATTAACACGTCCAACTGTACAGCATTGAAAACCATGCTTACGGCGAGGTACAAAACCCGTTTTGGCTTCTACTGACAGTTTCCCACCTTAACACAAAACTGCACTGTTTTTTTTTTTTGTTTTGTTTTTTTTTAAACATGTCCAACTGAATGCTGGATTTAAAGGTGTGGCCACTTTAAATGACAGGTGTCCCAACACAGGAAAATGAAGCAGGCTGGTGTGTGCTAGGCTTTGGGTCTACAAACTGAACCTCTGAGTGTTTGTGCAAACTGTCCAGAAAGTTTCTGCTCCTGTGTGCGTGAAATTGTAGAGTTTTGTTAGTCTTGCGGCAGCAGATTTGCATGTCTGTGGTACAGTTAATCGATGCAGATTGCTAACCAAGCCCGCTAGCTAGAGGATACCGCAACATGCCACTACCTCTCCCAAATATGGTCACATGTGGCTTCAAAAAATTAACACAGCTTAATGCTGAGCCTTCAAAAAGACTCCAAACCAGTGTGCGACGTCTTTTATATACAGTCTTTGGTTTTAACTTTAAGTACACTGACACTTGAACGCAACTATTCATACCTGTGTGACTTGGTTAACTTCTAATCAGCATTTCAATAACTCACCGCCCTGCCTCTGTTTTAGTAAAAACTAACAAATGCAAACACACATTTTCAACATCAGCAGTGACACACAAATGGTTTCACGTTAGTTGTGTCATACTTTCATGTGAAACCGTCCGTTCCTGTCATTCCGGGGAAACACGGTGTGTCAAACCCACCTCTTACCTTCCACGAAAAATAAATGGGAGGGGTGTAAGGCTTACGCCAAATTCATTTATCGACTACGATTAACTTGAAGGGAGAACACGAGGAAATTCAAGAGGATTAATTGCATTCATATGCACTTGTCCCGACAGGCAGAGCAACAAAGGGCTTGCCGAGGCGTGCTTTCAGCCGCTACTCTAACATTAGATGTAAACGACCGTTGGAAGCTAACGCCGACACTGGAAATGTCATTATTAGCAGTGCTGTTTGTTCCTGTTTAAACGCTTTGACTTATCTAGGACCGCATACAACAAACCAGTATTTATTACAGCATTAGTATACCTTATACTGAGCCATTAGGTACTTTCATATTAAAAGCGTAATGATAATGACCGTTGACCCCCGACACTAAGTTAACTTTTATCGATTGCAGCGTCACAAAAACAAATAAAAGAGCTGAAGAGTGCTATTCCACTCACCTCCAGGAAGAAATGCCTAGATTATAATTCATTAGCAGAGGGAATATATCCGAAATGCAACGATACTGTAGGTTAGTGTCCACCAGCGTGTCACCACTTCCCTCTTTCTGCTTCCAACATCCTTGAAGAAACCAGGGGCGGAGCTAGGACCCTCCGACATGGGCCTGAAGGAACAGGAGCCCGAGAAGCAGGGGCGGTGTCATGTGTTGTTGTCAAGGTCTCCATATAGACTAAAACTAACCGAAAAATACTGGTTGCTTAAAAATGGAAATAAAAATAAATTAGTTTTACTCCTTGTAACTTTGGTCAATGTGCATGCATGTGTTTCTTGAGGCTGGGATGTTATGAAGTTCTGTTTGTGTCATAGTTTCTTTTCTGAACTTCTTAAATTTTGAAACATGGTCACACAGAGATGGAGAGAACATGCTAACTACACACAGAAAAAGCCCCAGTCAGATGGTGGATTTGAATTCATGACCTTCTTGCTGTGAGGCAACTATCTATATAGCTATCCCTACTGAAATGACAGCTCAAATAAGAGTTTTGATATTTACTGGTATAGAGAAAGGTATTCCCTTATACAAAAAAGAAAAAAAATGCTTCCACTTATACCTATTGTGTTTACTTTGCAAGGAAGTTGGGAAGATGTCATTCAAATAAAATACATTTTTCTTGTCCTTCACATGATTACTGCCAAACCAGTAAATGTCACACTTTGTGTGTGTGCATATGTAATGTTTGTCCCATACAAACTTACCTTTTAGCTTACATTTAGACTAGAGCTTGTTGTAATCAAGTCACCATTTGGTGGCAGAGGGTGACAAAGATCATTTACTTGATCAGAAATAAATATAGTAGTGCTCACATGCAGCCATAAATACCATAGTGTTTTGAAACCTGATGTGAGTAGCAAAGTTTAAATCAACTGAATTCTCAATAATCCTCCCAACTCTTAGACTGACCATTATTTACAAAATGAACTTCAAGGTTAATTTACATACACCGACCCCTACTGGCCACTAAAAGAATACAGGTTTAATGTGTTTCTGAATTAGCTTCACTTTTTAGAACCAGAAAATACATCCATCTCTTACATGTGCATCATAATAATGGATGTTAGAATATAGCTTATTATATAAATAGACATAAATCTATTTATCATAAAGTAAAAAATAATAAATAACTAAAGCTTTGAAATAAATCTTTTGGAGTGCAATAGTACCCTAACCGTAGCCAAAATACCAAATAAGAAATACATAATAGTGGGCTACAAGCAGAAAGTAGAAACACTTATAAAACTTTTAGTACACTAAAACTGTACTTCAGTAAAGTACTCAGAATAGAGTAATTGTAAAATTACATTATTACTGCAGCTGTCCATTGCCCCCCTCACCACACTCATATGCACAGAAGTCATTTACTCCAACTCCTACACAAATATGCAGCATGCTTCATTGCACTGTCTGGCAGCTTATTCATTAGCGAACAAGCTGCTTATTCTACATTACAATCCTGTGATTTTAATAGCAATGTGTGTACATTACTTTGTACCCATTCAAAAATCAGTCTTAAGGAGTAGTGAACTACATTTTGCAGTAGTTACTTGGTATTTTGACTAAAGTCATATTTGCATAGCAATTCAGCAAGTTCAAAGAATCCCCCCCCCCCCCATCTTTAGTATACTACTGAAATATTTGTCATTACTATGTAATTTGTTAACCATTAACAGATACAATTCAAACTGTTGCCAATTTCAAAGCAGTAAGGAGTAATTCTGTTTGATGCAGCAGACGCACCTGCATTTCTGGATGTGTCTGACGGCCAATACCAAACCAAACTGTCATCTCTTGCACTTCACATGAATGGTGGCATAGTTTGAGTTTATTTATTACATTTTCATTAAAGTGAGCATAGTTTTATTTTATTATTGTGCAATTATGTTATAATCTTATATTTTTGTTCATGTAAATTGTGAATGTTTTTCCATGTAGGTTTGCAGTACTTCAGGTACTCGTGTAACATTACCTACTATATAGCTCGAAAAAATTCATTTCAACACTGTTAGGGAAAAATAATATATAGAAACCAAAAGATCAGTGAAGAATACAGAATTTTTTTTGCCTCTAAAGCAAAGCTAAGCTTTTTATTCTCCCAAAATATTTCTGCAAATACTTGTGAATATTAATTTAAAGGAACTCCAGGATTTTAGTGTCCAAACAGTTGGAAGACTTTCAGTAAACAAGTAAAAAATAAAAATAAAAATAATATAAGACACTGTTGGTCAAAGCCAGAAAATCCTGAACTGTATGTGTCACTCATTTGAAGAATTTCTTTGTCCAGTTTTTGGTGGGTTT
Source organism: Oreochromis niloticus (assembly GCF_001858045.2). Taxonomy (NCBI): domain Eukaryota; kingdom Metazoa; phylum Chordata; class Actinopteri; order Cichliformes; family Cichlidae; genus Oreochromis; species Oreochromis niloticus. Next base: position 27,359,932 of record NC_031971.2, read on the forward strand.
AAAAACAAAAAACAACAACAACAACAACAACAACAACAAAAAAACCCACACACAATGGTGAAATTTCAGGTCATGTCTTTATTTGCCAACCATTAAAACTGTTATTACTCAATGAAACATGTTTTTTTTTTTTTTTAAAAAAGAAAACAAACTCTCAAACAGCTTACTCTTATATAGTGATAATTGTGACCGTCTAACAAATCAAAATACAGTTTTGTGGAAAAACAAATGAAATGCAATTACTTGTGAGAATATTCTGAATTAGATTCAAGAAGAAAAAAATAAAACCCCTCCCCACCCACAATGACTGCACAAATTAGAAGACCAGTGTTATGAACTACTTGTCATCAGAACTTACAGCAGATCCAAACCATTAAATATAGGATCGAAACAGAAGGAGTCATGTGAGAACATTCTGAATTAATGGTCAGGCACATAATTATTATACAAATCATCATCATTACAGTCTACAGCGAGGTTTTAGATTTAAGCTCACTGCCCAACAAGTCATTTAAAAGAAAAAAAAAAAAAAAGAAAAGAAAGAAAAGAAAAGAAAAGCAACAAAGTAATTTTACTGCTTTGCAGCATCACTTAAACAATTGCACTCTGAGATAAAGGAACATTTTTTAGTAAACAAATTCATTTATATTTCTTAGATTGAAATATGTTAGAATAAATTAAAAATCCATCCAGACCTTAACATAATCATGCTGAGCTTTTACAGATACAGAGTCGATACTGTCAAAAACTGAAGATTTGAGAATCCTAGAGTGCTGAACTTGATCTTCTCTCAGCCCCAAATTTTTCCACCGTCTCAAATGTGCACACTGCGTCTCAGCTGTCCAGTGAGCTCAGCTCCTATTTATGGAGCACCAATAAGGTGGAATTGTCATGCGACACAATGTTGGTCATTGTATGGGAACAGAGGTGGAATATGAAATAAGAGAACAGGCAGACTGAATCACCTTTTTGACTGAAATAAGACAACTGGAGGATTTAGGCAGTTAAAGGCTTATGGGGACTACAGCTGGTGACGTGGGTTTAGAGACGACTGCAGCAGATGCTGTTAAAAACCGTCCACATTTCCAGGGTACAGATGCTGATCATTTGATACTAAAAAAAAAAAATCACAGATTTCAAGTGAGCCATCAGTTAGCAGGGACTTTTAAGATCATTTTATTACAATAAGTGACTGAAGAAGCTCTCTTTATGAAAAGGTTTTTTAAATTGGAATATGTATCTGAAACAAATGAAAGTCTGTCATGTTATGGTACAATTAAGGGCTAGACTCAGACTTGGTTGAATCATTGATGTGAAACTACTCCTTAAGCAGTACCATGATTGATAAATGTTATGGACAAACAAAAGCCTCTTGAAATAATTAAGAACAACAGTTTGCCACCCTGATTTTACCATTAGCCGATTGCCCGCATTATGTAACAATCATCAGACATTCTGTTCTTGCTAGAAGAGAGAGGGAGCAGAAAAAAAAAAAAAAAAAAAAAAAAAAAAAAAAAAAGAAGGAAATTTCAGGCATGCAGCAAAAAAAATTAAGGAAAAAAAACTGACCACAAATAATACTTTGCCGTGGATGTTCTGTTCAAAAGGCAGATCAGTCTAAAACTGTAAATGTGTGATTGTTAGTGTTAAAGCTATTCTTGGAGGTCTCTCAGTGGGCTCACTTTATCAATTTTCAGTCTTGGTTGCATTTCCATTTCCCTTCATAAAACACATCTACTCACTTTAAATTTCCTTCTCTCCCTCTCTACTATCTTATAGGGTTAGTTTGCCATCTACCATGGCCTTAAGAGGGCTAATTTCTGAAATATACCAGCTGGCAGCTAGTAAAAAGCATCATGGGGTAGATTAGTACTGTTGAGCTTGAGCCTGCAGAGTCAAAGGGTCCAGCCAGGAGGTGAGGTTCATGGATCAGTTCACAGTTTGGACCGCAGAGGCTTCAGGTACTTGTGGAAGGATTCGTGTACCTGTAGGGAGAAAAAAAAAAAAGTTGCTGAAATAATGCAACAAATGTACACCACGATCACACAAACAGGTTTAGTGTGAGGTTGGATTTGCCAACATCTTCATTTTCATATAAAACACACTCGAGTTCCACACTGCTGATAAATGCAAAGAGCAGCTTATCATTAACACTGTGACCATACAACCTCGTGGGCTCGACTGACCTCTGTAGCATTGAGGGGGGATTTGCGAGCCCACTCGAACATGTGCTCATAAACATTCCCATCGTATCGTCCCAGGACCGAATTCAGCTTCTTGTCATGGATGTCAAAGGCATCCACCAGGGCCACAGCGTTGGGCCTCAGCTGAGCCAGCAGCTCCTTGATTCGAATAGAAATCTGCATCACCTGGGGCACACTCAGCAGTCCGGCCTAGAAAAGGAATTTAAGAAAAAAAATAAAATAAAAATAACACCAGCAGCTGTAGAGATTGGATCTTAGATCAGACCAAGCTGAGCAATACAAAGCACATTCAGTCAGTACTGTTGTGCTTATCTGCTGACCACACACACACACGATGATTTCTCTTACCTGTAGGAAGTCTCCAGAGTTCTTTGTGATGCCATACAGGGTGTAGAGCAGAGCCAGGGTTGACAGCACTGAGTGTACTGCTGTATCAGCAACCTCCCCAAGTTTGTCAGTAAAGAGTTTCACTACAACATAGTGACAGTGGGCCTGAACACAAGAGAGAGAAAAAAAGAGAGAAGAAAAATATATATCTCATGATCAGGATTTGAATTGGACTTAAAAAAAGCAGTTCGCATATATCGGTGTACTTACTCTACATGAAACAAAAGAACCGAAGATACTGACGCTTGTTTAGTAACAAACAACCTGCAACTTTAGGGCAATATTCAGAGGGTGACAGATGTTTTAGATATTCTTTTCAAGTGTACTTAAACCTTCTCCAAGGTTTGTCATAATTTATTCATAAAAAAGGACAATCAAGCAAAATTGAACTTACATCTGAGGCTCTGACCAGGTCGATGGCGCTGTTGTTCCAGGCATCCTCCTGACTCTTCCTGCGTTGCAGCTCCTGCTGGATGCTCTTCGCTGCCAGCTCCACTAGACTATAAAACACAGAAACATAACCTGCATTAAGCAACAAAGCCAGAATTACCTCCTTGTGGTTGTAGGTAAGCTGCAGTTTTACATCCCCGTCTGTCTAGACTAAAATGTGTACCGAATGCTTTTCAATGGATCAACAATAAAGATTAGCGCTCACCTACGGAGTTGCATACTGAATACAACTAAATGTGAGTGAGATCAGTCTCCCCTTTTTGTTCACAATTATAGATCGAAGAGTGTTTCATGTCACACTAAAGTTGACTTTTGACCTTTTGTGATGGAAAACAAAAAAAAAAATGAGCCCCTCCTATGACAGTAACTAGTGTTTACATAATAGACTTAATAGATAAATGGCAGGTTTACACTAAAGGCTTGGAGGAAGATAGTACACTAGTTAACCTACAACATTCAAGCTTCAATGAATACATCTATGTTTTTGTGGCATTGCTGATGTTGTGACAGATACTGTAAGAGCGGTTTCTTCTTTGGCGGTAAACAAAACAAATGTAGGGGTACGAAGAGAGCATTTTACAACTTAGGGAGGCAGAGCAGCCGCCAACCTTAAACACAAACAAATTAACTGAATTACTTTGAGTCTGAAACGATACAGTATGTGCGCCCTTTGGATGAAACAAGAAAAACGTCCAGGTGCCTCAAATAATCAGAAACACGTGGATTAAGATAAAAAGGGGAGATGAGAGAAGTTGCCTGTGCTCCCTGACAAACACTGCTGAGTACAAGTTAAACCTGCCTCCCTGATGGATTTATTTAATCTTCAATTTAGAGACGCTTTAATCCTCCCTCTTGCAATCGCCTTAGTTTAATTCAGAGCAGGCAGAAATGTACGACTGAGCAAATGTCAGACTGTGCAAGTCAATTTTTAAGACACACCAAACAAGCTTTTTAGTCTGGTTCTTGTCTAAAGCCTCACCCCTCCCAAGCCTTACCTACCTGCCAACACAGTCAGTGTTTGACACCATAACACTCATTTAGTTTTCTCAGATATGTCAAACTCCTCTTATGAAAAACTAGCCTTTTACTACTTTCTTTTCATCTGTTTAGTCCCAATACTTTAAGCATCATTTTCCTAATACTATTCAAAAAAAAAAAAAAAAAAAAAAAAAAAACCCACCCAATTAGAAATGCATATTTGCCTTTTAACCCTCTGATGTTTAAAGTTGGACCACATTTAAAATAAAATAAAAAAAAAAATAAAAAAATAAAAAAGTCCACCACACTTGACACTCCCTGCCAGATGGGTTTAGATAATGACAGCTGCAGTCATGTGATCAGCTCTCCATATCATGTCACATGCAGGAAATGACCAACAACTGCTGGTGTAAGTCAGACTTGCACTAGCAAACTGAACTATTAAAGAGATCAGTAGTGACAACTGCAAAACTTGTTTTTAAAAAGAAAAGACGGTGTATAACATTTAAGGAAGGACAACACCAAGTATTTTACCACCCCCACTGTACTTTACTGTGTAAAAATGTTACTATACACAGTAAAATACACAGATTTCTTCCATGTACACAGTTTTAAGTTTTTTGTACACAACTTATTAGAAAAATGAAAAACCGTAAAATATCTCCGATTGACTTTTTCTTCCTGACCCTTTTGCTGCTGGAGCAAGTGAATTTCCCCAGGGTGCAATCCAATGCTCAAGTTCCAACACCTTTTCTAACGCACAAACCCAGAAAACCTGTACAATTCTACTAGATATATAAATATTAATGGCAAATAAAAGGAAACTGGGAGATATTTCATGTAACAAGGTCATCATCTTTCCCACTGCTCTCTTACATGGCTGCTCGGAGTTTGTAGACCTCTGTCAGGCTAGTCAGGTCATTGATGTCAACCACTGTTGGTCTGGCAGCGACAGGCTGTGGCTGCACCCTCCGCACATCTGCTTCATTCAGGTACGACACAATGCCACTCAGCTGCTGGCCTGCCTTAGCCTGTTTGTAGCTCTTCACCAGGTATCTGCAGACATGAGTGTTCAGTTTAACAGTTAGATGCACGAGATAGCCAGCAGCTGTGTTTCTATTAATTGAAAGCTTTACAGAAATATTTACTGTAGCTATTAGAAATAAAAGTTAACATATCTTCATTTTTCAACTCTTTCTGTGAGTTTTATTCATCGGTGTGAAGGTGAGTTTATGAAGGGAGCTTTTATGTTACACCACCAATACTGACACACAGGACATAATTTAGCTTCAGTAGTTTTCTCTAATTTGTGGTGTTAAATGTCACTTCGCGTTACCTGGCAGTCTGCAGCATCATGACTGTATTCTCTCCCTCGTAGGTGCAGGTAGGTGTAAACTCGACATAAATGTCTGGCAAGGCACTGCTTCGAGAGTAACCGTGGCCACCACATGACATGCGGCACACCTCGATGGCTGAGGTCGCTTCCCATGAGGTGAAGGCCTTCAAACCCGCAGACAAGGCATGGAGCTGTGAATTAGAGGGCAAAGCAAGTGAAATAGCTTAATTCATAGCTATGAATGAATTAAACTTAAGACATGGGAACAAATATATGGTTCTGTGACAGGCTGGACTGAAAGGGAAAAAAAAAAAAAAAAAAAAAAAAGCAGCCTGTCCAAAGAAAGAGGACAGGCCACCATTCCACCAAACACCAGCAACCGTGTGCCATCAAACAAAACCATATACGACACAGATATGCTTCAGAAATGTCTGGTAATTGCTTTTCTAACATTTTGCTCAAAATTCCAAACAGATTTGTTTTTTTTAAAATGTAAAGTGTAAAAATCAATTAAAAAAAAGAAAAAAAAGAAGTGTTTTTAAATGTTATGTGATTAATCTGTCCATTGATCATCAGCACAATTCCTCACTTAATTCTCATTCTAGTACACCCCGCCCTCAACTTAATTTAGACCCTGACCGCAGAAGTGGGATCAACAGAGTGGGTGCACTAGTCCCTGAAAAAAAAAAAAAAATTCCTGCAGTGGGTGAAGGAGGAGGAGGGGGGGAAAAAAAAAAAAAAAAAAAAAAAAAAAAAAAAGGGGGCAATTAAGCTTTGATGCCCCACATGGGGCTAGCTGGTCAGTACCTCAGGCATCTCGCTGAAGTCTCCCTGGTTGATGTCTTCAGTAATGCGGTGGTAGGTCTGCCTCATGTACTGGCCAACAAAAGTGAAGGCATAGGCTGTGGCCAGCAGAGGGAACAGCTTGTACTGCTGTGTCTGATAGTCGAGGATCTGAGGCTCTGGCTCTCTGTGCAATAGAAACACACAAAAATATTTTTAGGTCTCAAAGGGCTTTTAAAAAACAAAAAAAACAAACAAAAAAAAAAACAACACAGAAGAAAAAAAAAAATAAAAAAAAAATCAGTCATTATTGAAACAGTGACATAGACGAGAGAGACCACTGAGTTTTATAGTCACCTATGCAAAAAAGTTGCAGATATATCAAGCCTAGCTGTTTGCACTGCAGTATACTTCAACATCACATACCGCTGGGATTCATTTTTCCTTTATGCTGATATTCGGGCAAACTAGGAACCACTAGTACTGTAAAGTACTAGTGTAACTTTCAGCCTGTTCACTTGGTTTATTTCAGCTCAACTACAAACCTGCATTTGTTTTTACTCACTACTTTTGAGTCATGAGATGTTTGTGTAAGTGTTTGCATTGACAGCACTCAACTGTCCACTGACCCTGGCCGTATTTCAGACTGGTGACGAACAGCACTGTAGCGGATGGCGATGGTGGAGGACTTTGCGAGGGCTCGAGCTGACTCAGCGACAATCATGGAGCGGATGAACACCATGGTGCCGTAGGTCAGCTTAGTACTCGGTGGTTGCACATAGGCTCCATCTGGCTCCACCTGGTGGACAGAGCCATATTGAAGCCCCACTTGAAATTTATTTATTCTGTATCCATATAACCACCAACACCACCAAGTGTCAATGTATATTACCAAACTGAATAAGTATTTTTTTAAAGTAATTCTTGCAAGGCATTTGCAAATGTAATCCCAATGAGGACACAATTTCTGACACTCATCAGTTAAACCACCACTGGTAGCACAGATTGGCGCTTGATTATAAAAGAATCTGCAAGGGGCAAAAGGACAAGCAATGGCTGAAACATGACCAATGACTGTGCCTTACTATAGTAACGGGGTATAATTTCAAGATCAGTAATCCACTTCCCAAACACGGCCAAACATTACAAACAAAGAGCTGAGGTAAATTAATCCATTCACGGTGAATCACTGCTGTTAAAAAGAAACTTTCATTTCACCTTGGCGTATTTCATCAGCATGTTCTCCCGTGGAATTCGTACATTCTCCAATTTCAGGAAGCCATTGTCAACCTCGTTGAAGCCAAACTTGGGGCCAATGTCGCCAACAACAATACCTGAGAGAGAAAGATAAATAAAGCTAGTAAGAGAAAAAGTGAGATGGACAGAAAGGATGATGAGAACTTACTTTATAAACACCACATCCAGAAAGTCATCACAGACTGTGGTTACCTGGCAGGGGTAAATGTGTGTTCATATCTCTGATGGGTACGATGAAAGCATGCAGACCATGGCAGTTTCCAAGAGTGTAAAGCTGTGCTAACACTATGGCATGGTTGGAGGTCTTCCCAACTAGAGAGAGAGAGAAATTATTAACAAAAACAAAACAAGAAAACCCCACAAAGGCTATTCATGATGAAACCCCAGACCTAATGGAGTCAAAACACTTACGTCCTCCGGGCCACCACTTGATGGAGCTCACAGTGGGACTGTTCAAGACAAACTCTTGAGTGGCTGGATCATATGTGGCTGTGGTCTCCAGCCCTCTAAGGTGTGTGCCTGGAGTGATTTAATATGTCAAAAGGCCACCAGACACACATGCAGAGAACAGTTTAAAAAGCAAAACTAGTGCATCACAATGCTGGTTAGACATTAGCAATTGATCTGATGATTTTTATGTAAAACTACTACTACTGTTAACAAACATGCCCAGACTAAAAATTACATTTACAGAATACATTACAACTTTAGCATCAATCAGAGATGGAAAAAAAAAAAACCCCTAAGTTTAAACTTATAGGTAATAGACAGCACATTTGGCCCTTGAGACTTAAAATGGAATATCCAGTATAAATTTACTTAAAATGGCTGAATCCACTTCTCTACGAGAGAAGCTTGTAGGTGTTTGACAGATCTTAATTTTCAGTCACAGTTTTAAGATGATCCAGTTGCATGCCGTTTAAGCTGGATTTTACTGGTCTTTAGTTAAAGACATAACAGCCCATACTGTTAAAGTAAAGTAAAGATTGTTAGTGAAGACAAGAAAAAAACCAAACAAACCAGATAAGAGCTACTGTGGAACAGGAGGGGTGGACAGGGAGTAGAACAGCTAGTGAGAAACTACTCAAAAGGTTTGTGGTATATGTGAGGATATTTTCATAACTGTGGTTACCTTTTTTTAGTTCTGAAATGAAAACTTTACACTTGTCCAGTGGGCCCGTGGACACAGATGTTATGTAAATGAATCATTGGTTTCAAGATTTTTTCTCTCTTTAACAAAGAAGAAAACACTTCCACTCTCAGAGATATACTGGGTGCATTTACCATCATCTAATCTTAAAGTAGCACAGAGGTTTAACTCTTACTTTGTTTGCACTTCTGTAGTTGACTGAATGTATCCAAATTCCTTAAAGTATCCTTAAATAAACCACTTGTGAGCTAGCGCAAATTCTTGAAACAGCTCTTAGTTGAGGGTTGGTGAATATACATATTTGAATAATAAACTAGTGCTGAATGCCATTTGTAAAATAAATAAATAAATAAATAAATAAATAAATAAACAAACAAATAAACAAACAGCACCAAGTTCTTTCTTACTTTAAATCGCAACCAACCTGACTCAATAGTTTGTGGGAATATTGACAATAAAATTAAAAACGGCATCGTGTTCCTAACTGGCCTACTGTTTTGGACTTCATTTTACCGTGGCCCATCTCAGTCTGAGCGTAGGTGCCGATGATCTTTAGGGTCCAGGCGGGCATGAAGAAACGGTCCATTTGCTCTGGGGTGGCCTGGTTGAGTAGTGTGGGCAGGAACATCCCGAGATGAAGATCCAGGGGCTCTGGCCTGTCAGGGTGCACACATCTTGGCCACGCAAGGCAGTGGGAAATGGGAAAAAAAAGCAGGTTGTAATGTAGAAAGGGCAAGGAGAAGGAACGCAGATGGTGGAAGTGATTATGAAGAGTTTAAGACAACGTTAGCAGAGATGAACGAGAAGATAATGATACAGTTTTGTATCCGCAGGAAGAATCATTTACAGGAATCAAAATAGTGATGCAAGAATAAAAGACATGTGCACAAGCAGCAGAGAAAGAGGTGACAAAGACAAATTAAAACAATTTGTCAGCATGACATGTATATTGGAATTACTGATTTGATCATGTGCTGAGAATCTAACTCCATAAATCGGGGCGATCGTGGCTCAAGAGTTGGGAGTTCGCCTTGTAATCGGAAGGTTGCCGGTTCGAGCCCCGGCTCGGACAGTCTCGGTCGTTGTGTCCTTGGGCAAGACAGTTCACCCGTTGCCTACTGGTGGTGGTCAGAGGGCCCGGTGGCGCCAGTGTCCGGCAGCCTCGCCTCTGTCAGGGCGCCCCAGGGTGGCTGTGGCTACAACGTAGCTTGCCATCAACAGTGTGTGAATGGGTGGATGACTGGATATGTAAAGCGCTTTGGGGTCCTTAGGGACTATTAAAGCGCTATATAAATACAGGCCATTTACCATTTAAATGTCATTTTCCAAAAGTTTGTCTTTAGTAGTTGGATCTACACATTTACCCATACCACTGACAGGGATGACCAAGTCTTGAACTTTAGCCTACTCTCAGTTTGGGTGGGAGATTTATTTTGTTGCTCAGGTGGCAACAACTGAAAGCCACCAAAAATGTTTAGGGGAATGGAACAGATACATAGATGAAAACTGGACCTGCTTATTACAAACACTGACAGAAGGTATATTAAGTAAGTCTAAAGAAATAACCAATAGTGGACCCATAGTTACAAAAAAAAAGACACCGCTTTCTTTGGTCCTCAGATCATTTACGATGGACAAAAATTGTTTAATGATTTTTGGAACCCATGGTTAGAGTGTCCTGCAGGCTAAAGAGGAGAAGGAACACTAAATAGTCCAGTCATTGAAAGGATTCAGTGTGTCATGAGGGGGAAAAAAACCAAAAACCAAAAAAAAAACAAACAAACCAAAAACAGACAGTTAAATACAAAAGCAAGCAATCCAATTTTTGTTTTGCATTAACAGGTCTCCCTAGTTCCTAAACAAAGGAGGTAAAATGTGCCACCACCAACTTTAAATAATAAAATAAATAGTGTAACAGGCAGCAAATTCAAAATGAGCAACTGTTTCCAACACACAGTGCCAAGTTTTGATGTTTTTTTTGCATCATTTTCAGTGATTATGGGGTCCAAAATCACAAATTTCAGCAGTCTGACATTAGCAATAGCCTCACAAGAGTGTTAAGGTGCCCTTGACCACAACCAAGTGTTCTCTCTAACTGACCCAGTGTAGGCTCAAACCAAACTGAAATGGTGAGTAAATACAGGGGTAAATATTAAATGCAGCTTTGTGACAGATTTACAAATTCAAAACGACATCCACCCGGCTTTGTAACAGAAAGCCACCAAACAATAGCTGCTTGGCCCACATCCTCTCTCACATAGATTTGCCAATTTCTCAGATTACAAAGAGACATTCAGAGGCCTCATTATGGACTCATGAGCCACAAACTTCTGCAGCTCATAATGCTGCTTTTCTTACTCTTTCAAGACTTCATGAAAAAGACAACTGAACTAGTTTTGTTCATGTTTCTAGTTCCCATCATTTCAAATCCGCAGGCCAAACAAAGACAGGCCATCTCTGATCAGTTATTCAGTCTTGTTAAATCATGCATAGAAAAGATGGACAGCAAATCCAGGGAGCAATCAAAATATACACAAGCTTCATAATTGGGGCATTATCAACACAGAAAGGGGAATGAAAGAGTCAGTGGAAAGGAAGTAGACTTAGAAACTGCTTACGGGAACATGCGTTGATGACATAAAACTAGTTTAATATTTAGGGTCTAAATGGGAACTTCTACTGGAGCTATGCTAATTGTATGGATACATCTACATGTAGCGTGTCTTTTAGAAAACCATGCAACTGCAAACACAATCATCAGGACATGCATGCAACTACTTTGAATTTTCTCAATAATTTGCTTCTGTCAAACACATACAAGAAATTAAAGTTATGGTTTTAAGTGCTTTATTCTTTTGCTCAAAAATGACTGCTGATCATTTATCAGCAGAGGATGATAAAGTTTTGTCCAAGGGCCTTAATCAACATTCAGCAAGTTCAAAGCTAAGTCCAGGACTGACCGTGACCCATCTCAGTTTGGGCATACGTGCCCACCACCCGGTAGGACTCTGCCAAAGGCAACCATTTCTTTTTTTGGTGATGGTCACATTGGCTGTGCAGGAATGGGATGAACATGGCAAAGTGTAGTCCCAAAGACTCCTGATTGTTGCCTTTGACCATACTGGGTAAAGGGAAGTGTACAGAAGTGCGGTTCAGACGATGTTAACTCACATATTAGACACGTGATAATTTGATTACATCCAATTGGAAGTTTACATACATCAAGTTTGGATCTGTCAAACACATACAAGAAATCAGAGGCATTCTTAGTGTTAAATGCTTTTCCCATCCTGCTTAAAATAGCCTTTTGCCTGGTCTTAGAGATCATTTATTAAACTTTGGGGGGGGGGGAAATAAATTGTTGTAAATTTGAAGTGTTTCAACATACAATCATTAAGTTTTGTCCAAGGATCTTCACAAAAATCAAGTTAATGCGTTTCAAAAGCTAAATCCAAGACTGACCGTGACCCATCTCAGTTTGGGCAGATTTACTAAATGAGGCAATCAGTGTGACACAAATTGCAAAAATGTATTGACACGAGTGAAAAGATCTAACAGTATTCATTTTTAAACAACGATGCATTGACTTTAATCTACAAATGGCACCAATTAAGCCAGTCAAAAATAAATATACCCAATGTACCCAGCAAATAACTGAAACAGTTTGTACATGCAAATGATGATTTTAAACATACGCTTCTCTACAAAAGCATTTAACAATTCCGATGAACTGGAGAAAACCAATGTTTTGTTTTTTTTGTTGTTGTCAAATTCTCTTAGAAATTCTTGGGGACTGTGTGCAGAAAAATCCGTATGATCTCAAGATAAATCCGACAGCTGAAGTGGAATACATGACACAGAAACTATTACAGCAATTGTGTAAATAACAGACAAAGAACTTTGCTTAAAATCAGATCCTGACCCATCTGCATTTTTAGTAAGTGTGTAAATGGAAACATTTTTTCCCTGTATGCTATGTAATGTTGCACGTCAAAGCCCCATTAAAAGCTGTATTTTGGCAGACATTTCTGTACGGCATGCACAAGATTATGTGGTAGTGGGAACATTTTAAAGCATTTAAAAAATTAAAATAAACAGATAATGTGTCATGTTGCAGAGCTCTGTGTGTATGCAACCCTGAGAAAAGGCACAGAGTTGCTCTTGTGCTCTTTGCAGTTTTCATTGGCAATCAATCTGTGCAGAAATGTGACTTACAACCTGAAACACTGCAAACCCATCTGCTCACTGTAAAAATTAACCTAGTAGCCTTTAATAAGTAACATGTGATGCATTAGTTCGGTTAAGGCTAGTTCTGCTCTTTCTCATCAAAATATCATGATGGTCCTCAGTAATACACCAATATTACTGGGAACCAGCACAATGTGGGGCTCAGCTCTAAACATGCAGGGTGAGAACTCAGTGAAGAACTACCAGAGAGATCATTTTGGGATTTGTGACTGTTAGTAAATCTGGCCGTGTGTCTTGACAAATCAAAGGATATTTATGAGCATGTGCAGTTTACAGTGGAAGTAAAGCTGCACTGCATTGCAGAGTTTAGAAGGATTGAATTTAAATAAATGCACACAGCTCATGAAGAAAGTGCACAATAAGTGGCAGCTTGTTGCCCTCTAACACAATTTTAATCTTATTTGAACTTTGCACCAGCTGCTTGTTGTTGTTGTTGACTTAGTTGCCAAGAGCGGCAAAAAACAATCCACCAGATTTGGTCCATTTTTGGGGGGGAAAAAGGTGAAAAGACCAAAACTATATTCAGCCCCGTTCATGTAACATCTGTGACACTGTTTGGGATTATTGTTCAAAAACAAACACTGGTTTTTGTTGCTTTGCATATTGCACACGAGAAGGTGGGTGGATAATTTGATTACTGTCAAAGTACAGTCTGGGTGTAGTAACATTAAAGTACACCACATACACAATACTTTACCTTTGAGCCTCACATCATTTGCTTCATAAGAAGCATTTTCATGAGTATACACTGAAATGCACTATGAGTGTGATAAGCCCCCCTCCCCCCTTATACTTCTACAGATGAACAGCACCTACAAACAAACGAGTGGATTTAATCATTTGCAGGCTGTTCTTTAATAACAAACCCATCTACTTGGCTGTTGGCTTCATGAGCTGATTCTTCTACCACATACCTCTTATAGTGGTAGATCTCCTCTGGGTCAGCAATACCATACTCTCTGAGCTTCAGGATCATTTGGGCACTTTTTCTAACAGCTTGGTCATAGCGCTCACTGCGGGACAAGAAGTTTGGGTCTTCCTCCTTAAAGTCTGGGTCGCTGAAAACTAGTGACTCTACAGTGGAAATTCAAACATTCATGTATTAGTGAGGCAGCTACTAATTGAACAGGTATGGCACACTGAAAAGGATGAATCCTACAAATACTTCAAGCCAAAACACATAGTAAGCTTGTTTCACCAGAATTGAGTAGGACACAACCACTCAGCATCCTATAACAAACTGTAGAGAAGTCATTTGCTTAGCAGAATGGTTTTAGTGGAAATTTTGTTAGGTAAAAGAGCAATTAATTTTCTAAAAGAGGTCATATGGGAAGCTGGGATTGGTTCCACTCAATATCAATAATTAATTCTCTCTCTTTATGAACTTATTGGTGTGATCCTCCAGTCCCAGTTTCATATGTGCCCCCTTGGGAAAATTAATTGCTCCCCCCAGTTGTGGGATCCCTGATGACACAAGAAACAGCTTCTGTTAGCTTGGCATTAGCAGTTTATCAGTTTATATGAGAGACACATTAACCTTTACTAAAAAACATAACTGCAAATGCCCGTTTATTGATTTGCACAATGCCATATTTCGGCTTGAATTTGGACACTGGAGACAAAGATCCCACTGCACATAAAAACACCTAAATAGTAATCAATATGCTCTTCAGATTTTACGTGCTGAACTAATATTACACAGGGCGTGTCAGCATTTTGGGTTTATCTACCAGCTGTACACAACCATAAAAAAAAAAACTGGGTTAAAGTGCATAGATTCAGTACAGTGAAACTCAGGAAACTTAATCATAAACATAAATGACACTAAAGCCGAATTTACATTCGGATCACATAAAAATCATTGTGACTCAGTCAACTTCAGAAATGCCACTTTAAACTAATAATTCTGAGACTGATATCTAAAACGTATAAAAGTTTGTTGTACCCCGGACAATGAAAGTCACCTGCGGGTTATGAGAGCTGCTAACAACACCTTAGCTAACAGCCGATGGAAACACGGCTGTGCTAACATTAAACTTCTCTTACCTTCACAGTGTTTTTTACTTAAATGCAAGTACAGGTCCCATTGTCGTATTAAATTAAAACAGTCAGCAGCACCAAACACGTTAAAATAACATGTTTCGATCAAGGAAGACAGTTACAATCTCACCAATTTCTCGCCTTCTTCTGGTCTTTTCTGGACCGCCATCCAAAATAAAGGTCAGTTTTTCGACGTCAAACGTGGCGTTTTTTCTTTCCTTAACAATATCAGGATTCATGGTTCCGTCTCAGACTGGAAACAATACTTACTATTTAAAACTATGAAGCGACCTAGATCCTAAAACTCCTGCAAACTGACGGCTTCTCCTGAATCGGCCTCTTATCCACGCAGGCGCAGAGAGGCGGAGGTAAGCCACGTGACATGTAGCGCGGAAGTACCAAGTAGTCTTCAGTTGCAAAGTAGTCTTCAGTTAAACGACTCTTTTAATCATACAAACTTTTTTTTTTTTTTTTAAGAAATCAGGATGCTGCCCTCAGCTGCAGTTTTTTATTTCCCCTGGGAAATAAACTCTGGAAGCGTGGAGGAAGGACAATCAGTCAGAACATTTGGCAGGTGGGTTTTGTTTCAGACTGGAAAACATCTTCAATGTTTGGTTAACGAGATCATGAACAGCCACTTGTGACAAGCACAATATCTTGTATATACCTGATCTGATGTGGTCAGAGAGGATAGAATCAGACTAATATTAGTAGAGCTACGACTTTTGGTTGTATTTCAGAAAATCTTATATTGTGTTTACATTTTCTAAAGCATCTGTTTGTTGATTTAGCCCACACACCTTTATTCTTCCATAGGCATTAAGAGGGTAAGTAGCAACCAGGTGCTGAGAATCAAATGCATTTGAGCTATTGACCATGGGTAAAATGTGAAGTTTTGACAGTTTTCTGGCCAGGAACATTCAGATGTCTGTTAGCATGGTGCCAACGAGGAAAAATATCAGCAATGATCTTTGATCATTGAAGAAATCTTCACTGCTTATCTGTCTGAGAAGGATTACATGACCAAGCAATCTGAAGTCCATCATTCAATAGTGAATTATTCACAAGTGGAAAAACATTCAAGACAGTTGGCAGTCTTCCTAGAAGTCGATGTCCCATCAAATTCACCTAAAGGTCAGCTGTCTAATGGCCAGAGAAATAGAAAAAATGTTAGTTGTGAAAGTATCTTGGACTCTACAGATTTCAATTAGCCTATTAAATATTGAAGTTCATGACTGTACATTAGAAAACAAGACCAAAGCAGAGATGTTAGACTATAATGAACAGCAAGACATTTGGCAAATCAAATGCAGCATATTAGCACGAACACCTCAAGCCCGCTGTTAAGCACAGTTGTGGAGAAGTGATGATTTGGGCACCTTGCAGTCAAACAGTCGACCATGAACTCCTCTGTATACTATCATCAAACGTGGGGCCTTCTGTCTGACAGCTAAAGCTTGGCCAAAATGGGGTCGTGCAGCTGGACAGTGATGACGATAACATCAGAAAATCTGCAATAGAATGGCTGAAAAACAAAAGAATCAAGGTTGTGCAATGGCCCAGGCAAAGTCCAGACGTGAATAGACATTGCTGAGGTAGGACCTTCAGTGAGCTGTGTTTAAATAAATGCACAACATAATTAACTGAAGCAATGCTCTAAACAAAAGTGGGCCAAAATTCCTCCACACCGATATTAGACACTGATAAAGTCATACAGAAAACGATTACTCCACGTTACTGTCATTAAAGGTCAAACCACATTCAAATTACTGAATCATGAGGTATACTTAGTTTTTCACTGCATGTGTTAGAGTTAGAGACGTATTATACATCTTTCACAAATTAAGAAAAACATGCAATAGGATGCAGTAAAAGTAAAAGGTGTTTATAATCTCTAAAACCACTGTTTGTGAGATAAGGTCTGAAAAACTGTAATTACAGTAAAATCATGGAGTTTCTGAAAGAAGAGTCCTCTTAAAAATGACAATCTTTGAAAATGAACTTTCTGTGCACTCTAGGATTTTTGCTGTCTTCACTGACTGGCAGCACCACTGAGGGTGGTAGATGGTGACTCAGGCAGAAATTACTGTGTTATTACTGTGTCATTACTGAGATTAATGATTTCATAGCGCTCTTCTGCTCAAACTCCTTTTTTTATTGTTATCTCCTATTCTCCTGTTTGTCACCTAAAACTTGAGTAACTTATAAAGTTTACTTTTATAATTATTACTGTCCATTTTTTTTAAAAAATGAGCAGATTAAACATACAGAAGCTACTGTGTTGTTCACCCTTTATGACCCCATTGGCTGTTCATTAAACCACTAAAACATACACAGATCAGCGATTATATCTTCTACGTAGATTTGGACTATACTCACCTCTTTACACACTTTTTTTTTACATTAAAGGATAGCTTTTATGAACTGGTTGTGTAAATGATTATTTAAATTGTAAATCATGCAAAGTTATTCTTGTATAGTTCAATAACTAAAACACGGATATGAAAATGAACCAAATTCACTTTAAAATGTTTTACTCATTTTTTTTCAGACTTGTATGCTATCAGCCCGAGGAGTCCAGGGCTACGCTGTCAACACAGCATGCTTCTAAAGAGCACTGTGTGGTTGTCCACACCTTGTTTGTGGAGCCCTTCAACCCAATAACTGGAGCCCAGTACATTGTGCTGGGTGAGATAGAAAAGGATGAGGGTAAGAGAAGTAATTCACACAGACAGACAGTGTGCAAAAGTGTCGCAGGGGATTGTTCAGATGTTAATTTGCCCTCACTTAAAAATAGGAAACATTAAGCAACTGTCAGTTTGTCCTTCGTGTGGTTGACCTGATGTCATCTTTAAATGCCATGTTTGTGTTTGCCTCTTTTGGGCAAACATAAATGTAAATTGCAGTTCAGTACCAGTGAAATTTCTTTGCCTCTATTTAGCTTTATGTTGCCTTTT
This sequence comes from Oreochromis niloticus, assembly GCF_001858045.2. Taxonomy (NCBI): domain Eukaryota; kingdom Metazoa; phylum Chordata; class Actinopteri; order Cichliformes; family Cichlidae; genus Oreochromis; species Oreochromis niloticus. The sequence continues at coordinate 27,377,722 of NC_031971.2, forward strand.
GAAAGTTTTAATTCGGGCAGGATGTTGTGGTGCTATCACCTGCCTGTGTTTGTAACTTCTCGTCCTACAGGCGTCGGTGCAATGGTCCGTGCCCGTGTGCTGAACTGTGTTGACGGTGTAAACATTGCCCTTCTGCAGAAAGCCATCACTGAACAAAGAAACTTCTTCACAGAGAGGGAACGCAAACAGGGTGCACAACCTGCAGATGCAACGTGATTGGGGACTTCATTCATCTGGTTTCTCAAGGTGCTCTTTGGTCGTCAGAGCTGCAGTGATGCCCCGTAAGCTGCTGTGCTGTCTGAACAGTGAACGTAATCGCTGTTTAAATTTGCGTAAAAGACACAAGTTCACTTCTGAGAGTTTACGTGACTGTCCTGTGATCTGGGATTTTCCTGCACTTGATCATGGGATTGCTTTTTAACAGCTAAAGCCTCAAATTAGTGAGGCATTATTAGATTTTCTTGTAGGATCATTAAAGAGTTAAAACAGATGGTTTGGGTTTATGGCTCATGAATATGTCACATTTTCAGTTGTGTCTGTCATTCTGAAGACTCCAGATGATCATTCGACATGGACACAGCTTTAAAGATATGACCAAATATGCATGTAATATTATGAAAAATAATGGGCCACCTAGAAACAATACCAGCAGGAGCTGCTTGACCATGGAGACATCAGTGCCAGAAGAGGTTAGGACTCTGCAGTTAAGCCAGCAGAGTTTTGGGGAATTTTACGCACTGCACCTCAACGCTCGGTGCTCCCCTTCTGTAACTTTGTCACTGAATTGTCTCCTAAAAACTTTGCAATTATACCACTTAGAGTTAATCCTGGAATATCTAGGAGGAAAGAAAGTTCCAAAATTTGTTTTGCAATATTGACATCCTGTTCCAGCAGCATGCTCTTTAGAATAACTTGTTCTTTCACAAATATTGATGAAAAAAGGGCAGGTTTACTTTATCATTTGCTAAGATAGCACACCAGTTCATCAATGATTCATCCAGGAGGTCATAAAAGAGCCCAGAACAACATAATAATTCCCTCAGTTAAGGTCAGTGCTCATGATTCAACAATGAACATTTACTCATTGAACATTTACCAAAAACATCTTGTTGATCCCTAAGACTTTTGTGGAACTATTCTGTGCATTGAAAATGTATTTGTTGGAAGGTTTGAGTCCTGTTACATCCAGAATAAAACTAACATAGTATTTCATAAAAAGATCATCAAACCAACTGTCAAACATAGTTCCTCCCCTGTAATTATTATACAAATGATCACAAACAGCTTGATTGGAGTTTTGCTGCCATGGGTGGTCCAGTTATTAGGTTTAGGGGCAATTATGTTTTTTTTTTTACACAGGGCTAGGTAGGTTTGGATAGATTTTTTTCTCTTAATAAATGAAGTCATCGTAACATTAGTCTAATATTTGTATAGTTGTTTGATGATTTGAAAGATCTAAGTGTGACAAATATGCAAAAAAAACCCTAAGAAATCAAGAAGAGGTAAGTACTGTATTTATAACTTTAATGGATAGAGGGGACCTTCAAATAGCATTCAGTGCTTAATACATGCTGAACAACATATTCTTGTTATTCTTGCTACTATTTTGCCCTGATGTGTTTGTGGTCCATAAAACACGAAGCTGTGGGAAAAAGACACTCAAATAGTTTGTTTTAACTGGGATCAAAAGATCTAAACTGGTTTTACTTTCTTGAAGGTAGATCTTGAATCTACTACTGTGTTTTTTATTTTAAAGACTGCACAGCATCAAAAATGAGAGTCCATACACTTTCACCATTACAATTTATTTTATTGATATTTGTTTCTTCATAAGGTATCAAACAAGATAAAATTCAATGAACAGTTTCAAAGAAAACCCATGAGTAATACAGAATCAATCAATCTTGGCAAATAGCATTGCACCATGTCCCAGTATCCCTAACAACACATTAATATCAAAGATAAACTTCATTTATACTGTTTTTAAATTAAACCAAAAAAAAGAAGACAAATCTGCCCACATCAGGCATTTTAGTAAACAAATGCAACTCAGCAGCAGTTATTTTGGCTAGAGAGAAAGCTTTGCAGTAGAAGACTTTTCCTGAGTCAAAATGTCCATTGTAAGTAATGTATGGATTTCATGTAGAATAGATATAGTGAGAAAAGTAAACATATCTAAAATCTTGCATATCTGGTTGAATTGTACACTGGACTATAACCAGACTCTTTGGAGGAGGCAGGCAGCATTGGTAAGCCTGTATTTGGGTCTTTCCTGCAGAGATCCAGAGCTTGCTTGTAGTTGATTTTCTTCTTTGTGATTGGGTCCATAATATCCTTGACGTAGGTGGACTCAGTTTGCAGGTCTCTCATTATTGTGTTGTCGATCATTTTGGACGCAACGGCATCCAAGATGCTAACTCTGTGACCACTGTCTGGATTGACTAGCCCTCCGGTCAGGTGCTGAGCCTCCATGAAGCGAATGGCATTGTCCTTTGGCATCCAGCCTTTCTGAACAGCCTCTCCCAGAGACAAACACTCTTTGGTCACAGGGTCTTCGACTCCAGTGAAAGCCTTCTGTGCATTGAGCAGTCTTTGGATTTGACTATCCTCGATGAGGGCTCTGTTTGCTGCCTTGTGAACCGTGTATCTCCCTTTATTGCTGATGTCAATGATGCCTCCTGTTGATGCCTGAGCCTCCAGAAGTCTTTGGGCAGTTGTGGAATCAATTAGCTTACGCACAGTGGCATTGCGTATTGTATAGCAGGTGTCAGTGTCTGTATCTATTATTCCAGCAATTGGGTAGGTTTCTTTGGCAGAAGATAGGTTAAACGGTGCTGAATTCAGTGATGTGGTGGATTTTGGGGTGATTGAATTGAACTGGGACTGCTTCTTGTTGTCACCAGCGACTAGCAGGGCAAACTCTGAGATGGGAATTTTTCCTTGTTTGTACTGTTGCAGATCATATTCTGTCAATCTTCCTTCCTTCAGCGCATCTTTGATGGAGTACTGCTTTCCACTCTTGCGATCCTGGAGTACAGATATCTCCCCATCAGGTCCCAATGAAGTGATCTCCTCCCAGTCACACTCGAGCTCCTGCAGGTGAATGTACTGCGGACGATCAATCAAGCCCTGAAGGTAGGCATCATAAGGAGACATGTCTTTGCCGGTAACTGGGTCCAAAATCGTGATCTTTGTAGAGACATTGGTCTCTTTGGTTCTTGTTTCTGCACTCTCCTCTCTCTGCAGGTTCTGTATAAGCTCACGGATTATGCTGTCTCGCTGATGGATCTTGTCTTTTTCATCCAAGATGTTCCTCTCCAAACGCATGACATCAGACTCCATCTTAATGCTTCTCTGTCTGCTCATCTGTGTTCTTTCACTCATCAGTCGGCTCTGCTGCTGGAAGGACAGGCTGATATCGTGCCTCTTGCCATCGAGGGTTCTAAGTTCACGAGTGAGGTCTTCCTTCTCTCTCTGTAAGGCATCTCGGTTCATAATCAGGGTTGTCTCCTCTCTTGAAGTAGAAGATTTGCTGTTCATTAGGAATTGGATTTTGTCATTGAGACGTCTAAGTTCATCCTCGAGGTCTTGTCTGGCAAATTTACTCTGAGACACCTGTTCTCTCAGGCGATCCCTCTCAGCCTCAACTGCCTGGTCTTTTTCAACACGGACAACCTCTTTGTAGACTGTCCTCTCACTGGACTTCTCTTTCTGCAAGATTTCAAGCTTTATGTTGATGTTACGGACTTCTCTCTGCAGTCTCAAAATATCACTGGTTTCCTTGTCCATGTCTGAACGCAGACTGCTTGTCAGCCTCTCCAGTTTCGGGTCTCTCTCCACCTTGAGCACCTCCTCGACAACTATGTTTTCCTCAACAGGTGGTGGGGCATTTTCCAGCTGTGAGATGCGCAGTTTAATCTCTCTGACTTCAGACTCCACTTGAATCCTCTTTTGGCGTTCAACACTCTCTCTGAGGATCCTCTCTTTCTCTTCCACCTTTGTTCTTAACTGTTGTAGCTCCAGTTCTAACTGACGCCGGTTCGTTACTTCTTCATCCAGGTTCCTGCTAAGTCTTTCGTGCTCAACCATTTGCCTTGGGTCTTTCTGCAAACGAACAACCTCTTGGACAACCACCTTCTCTTCTGGTTTCTGTCTCTCCAACTGGATGTATTTATTTTTCAGGTCAAACACCATCTCTTCAATGGTGCGCCGAATCTGTGCCTCTTCCCGCACATTCTTTCTCAAGCGGTCAAACTCCTTCTCTTGGAGTGGATCGGGCTCATACTTAACAACTTCTCTGGTGACAAGTTGGGTCTCTACCTTTGACTTTTCAGCCTTCCACTCATCTCTCTCTTTCCGGAGCATTCTCAGCTGGTCCTGGAGGGAGTCGTAATTGCTGTGTAAATTATGCACCTGGTCATTTAGCCTCTGAATTTCTCTCTCATTTTCGGGGCTTCTTTCCTCTTTAACCACCTCTTGGAAAACTTCTTTTGTTTCAATTCTTGGCTTCTCTGACCGAATGATGTTGAGTTCAGTTGTCACCTTGGTGAGCTCTCTTTCAAGGTCAGAGCGCTGCTTGCTGCAGTCTTGTATCTCTTTGCGGAGCCGCATTATCTCCACCTCTGTGTTTGGGTCTATCCTGTAGATCTCGTTAACAATTTCCTTCACCTCAACTCTGGGTTTCCATTCGTGAACTTCTCTGTAACGGTTGTGGAGTACCGTCAATTCCTTGGTCAGAGAGTTGTTTTCAATTCTTTCTTCCTCCAGGTTTGTTCGAATATTCTGGGATTCGTTGATTAGGTCTTTGTCTTGTTCAATCTTTTTGACTTCTTTAGTGATTATCTTAGGCTCAATGTTAGGAATCAGCCTCTCAAGTGCATTTATCTGACTCCTTGTTTGGAAGATTTCATCATGGAGGAGCTTGGTCCTTTTGCTCTCATCAGAAATTTCTGTCTCAAATGTTCGCACTGCTCTCAGCATCTCTGGGTCTTTCTCCACTTTAACCACTTCCTTCTTAACCACCCTCTCTTTGATTGTTGGCCTCTTCTGCTGGAGAATTGTTACTTCTGTCTTCATTTGAATATGCTCCCCATCCCTCACCCGAATTTCTTCTCTCATCCTTGCTATTTGATCTCTCAGCTTAGCAGCCTCTATATCCAGCTGAGGATCTTTCTCAAACTCTGTCACCTCTCTAGTCACCAGTTTTGGTGGAGCGCTCTTTACGGTTTCCGCCAGGGTGGTGACTTTTTTGTTTGTAACCTCAACCTCAGTTTGTATGGTGGTGCGCTTCAAGATTTCCTCATGTAGCCTCTGCTGCAGATCCCTCAGATCACCTTCCACTTTTGGGTCACGGTAGTACTTTAGTACTTCTTTCTCCTCGACACGTTCAACTCCACGGCGACTCTTCAAAGACAAAAACCTGTCTTTGAAAGTTCTCAGGTTTGTCTCAACATGATTCCTCCTCTCCTTCTCCTCCTCCAGCTCTTTTACTAGACCATCTAACTCAAAAGCACTCCTTTCAGACCGCACTTGCTGCTGTGCCACTGCTTGAACTGTCTCTTCATTCTGCAGCAGGAAAAACAAATTTATTCAAAGTAATATTATTTGCAATGTAGCCTTAGTTTTATGGAAAGCATAATCTAAATGCATACAAAAGATGATAAATTCATTCACTGTTTTCTTACTCGTGATATGAGATTCTCAGCCAGGCCCATCTGTTTTTGGCGCTGGGCGTTTTCGGCTTTTGTTTCAGCGTAGCGGTTCACCAGACTCTTTTCCTGTAATAAGCAAACCTCATGTCACCTCGATCTATAAATAAATGTGAAAAGTGTGTTGCATGTTGAAAAACACACAAACATTACCTCTTTCTGAATAGCCTCAGACAGTGCGGGCATACGTGGTTTCTTCGGAACGGTGGCGCCAGCGTCCTCAAGCGTACTGTTGTACTTGTCAACGTTGGTCTCGTACTCCTGCAGAGACGTGAAGATTTAAAATCTTTGAATTGTTTCATGTCATTTGTTGCCTATTTCAAAATCTTTAAGTACGAGCCGTGTCTACTAATGTTAAAGTTAAAATGTATGAATTTACTTTCTGTGTTGCCTTAAATGCATTTATGAATTATATGCTTTTTTTAACTTTCAACACATTTGACTTAACACTGGATGCCCTTCCTGAGGGAAGTCCCATTAGCCCCAGGATTAGCATTTCCTCCCAGGGTTGTACCACTACACCATGGTTCCACAAATTATTGTATTATATTATTTATTATAAGTTAGGAGTCTTACACTGAGGAGATCCTGCAGGTCTTGAGAGAGGCTTGTCACCTTTTCCATGTCACCTTCCTTCCGCTTCAGGTCGTCCATCACCCTCTGCAATGAGAAGGTACAGAAACATTAATCACCTAAAGTTACTGTCCTGTCATAATCATAGTGAATTTCTACAGGTTGATATTGAGAATAATGTTTATACATCCATAAATCAAAAAGACATTATGTGAGGAGTCGGTATCCAGGTTGTTATTTTATTCTTTATGTGATACTTAAAGGTAAATAATGAGAAGACAGTCTCACCTCTTGAGAGCTCTTCTTAGCAGCAATCTGAGACAGATCGTCATTGGGGCTTATCTTGTTTGTTGGCAGGTTGTCCAAGAATGAGTTCAGGGATTTACATGTGCTCTGGAACTCCTGGTTCTTTCCTGCAGTTTCGAGTAAGGTGCTTTCTCTGAGAGAAATATGAGAGGTATTAGGCACATTATGAGGTATTGGTGCATTAGGTACATTATGACAACAGAAACGCATTATGTAATGAAACCTGTTTTACCTTTTAGTAGTGTAGTAGCCCATTTTTATAGATTATGTATAGATGTATATAGATTTATAGATGATGTATAGATTAACCCCATTGCAGGTTGCAAATGCCCGATCTAATCGTAAAGGTACTTCTCACTTCCTTGTTGCTTGATTTAAGTGATTTAAAAGGCTGATGAGGGAAAACCACTGTAGTCTGTCTTTCTAATAAAGCTGAAGGGACTGAGATGATGTGTTCACAGTCTGACTTTCACCTGTCCTTCAGCTGGTTGGCAACGTTGGTGTAACGTGCTTGTAGCTGCTTGACTTCTGTTTTCTGGCGCTGGATGTCCGGGCAGTACTCCTGGTAGCCCTGCTGCAGAGAGCTGCACAGCTGCTCTGTGGTCTCCAGATCCTTGCTGAGCTTCTTCATGTCGCTCTGAGCAGCTGCCACAGACTTTTGCTGGCTCTAAACACCACAAAGATGATGTTCAATTCAAAGTGAACATTAGAGATGTGTAAGAGAATTCAAATTTGTATGGTCAAGACTTCCTTACATGAATTTCCTCAGCACGGGTTTGAATTGCTTTTGGGCCATCAGGGATCGGACCATCTTCACTCAGCCTTTTCTCAAAGCCGGAGACGAGACCATCCACCTTCTTGATCTGTTTCTCCAGGTTAAGTGAGGCATTTGCTCTGCAGAAAAGAAGATAAATAAACTACTAAATATACTAAGGTTATCTGTTATCTAGATCATCTACTCAAGTAACAGAACTTAACAAAGATGGATAGAAGAATATCAAATGAAATATTGATTTAAGTTTTTAAAAATGCTATTCTAAAACCAAACCCCGCCATAAAACAAGCTCTTACTTCTTATTGTAAAGATCAGCAAGTGCAGCAAGGTTGTCAGACTTGTTGCTGGCAGCACTGAGTTTGAGTGGCAGCCCCGAAGAGGTACTGTTGGGATCTTTAGACAGCAGGGGCTGCATGCCAGCCTGTGCAGCCTGTTGCTGCTGCTGTAGAGCCTGAAGTGTCTGAGCAGTTTGCTGTAAAGAGCATCCATACAACCCTCCATTAAACATCAGATATTAGTATAATTCACAGCATAATCATTTCATGCTGACAGTCTGCAGGAGTGAAGAATCCCTTTATGCTGTATAGGGTATGAATGCATACACACACATAGGAGGATAATAACAGCAAAAACAAATTGATAAACTACATTTTGTCATTGCTTCTATATCTTGGTGTCACGTGGTGAATGATATTTAGCCAGTGCTGATGTTAGTTTGTGTTTTTTCTCACCTCCTGCTCCTTCATCCTTTTGGCCAGATCACCCGCGGGATCACTGCGGCTCAGCGGGGCTCGCAGACGGCTCAGCATGCTCTCCTCAGCTTTTGCCAGGTCATTGTCCAGCTTGTCCAGCTGCTGAGAGAGGGCTGTTACTTTGGGGTCCATGGGGGCAGCAGACACTGGGGCTGAAGGAGGAAAAGGAGACTTTTTTTAAATGATTGAGCTGACTTTAGTTGTGGTTTAAAGATGCAGTGATTGCATATTATGAAGACACTTATGCATTTAATTAATTGACAACAACCTAACTGCTGGGCCCTGGAGATTTCTGATTTGTTATTCTTCAGGGAGTCGGCCAGAGCGGCTCTTCTCTTCTTGATGTCTGCAAGCTCCTGGCCCAAACTAATGAACAAAATGAAAGGGAAGGAGTCAAAGAAAGGGCAGACGTCGGATGTGCCATTTGAGCTGTTTAATAATACAGCTTGTCAGCACTTACAGGTCCACTTTATCAATGGCCTCTGAGTCAGGTGGTGGGATCTGGAAGCAAACTCCTGGGAATTTTTTAGTTTTTCCATCAGTGGAAATGACATTCCAGTTCTCAGTGTCTGAGTTTGATTTTAAGGTGAACTTGTCTCCTCTTTGCAGAGAATCCTAGAAAATAATGATTGATTCAGTCAGACAAGTCACTTTTAAAAGTTGTTGTTGTTTTGGTTTTTTTACTGCAGCCACATGCAGTTAGAGTTTTACATTTAGACAGAAATTGTTCCCCACCGTGTCCGTTTCCCAGTCGCACAGGGACTCCACAGTGATGGCTCTGCTGGGGGTCGTACGTCGCAGTTTCAGCGGAGCGATGGTGGTGCTGCGTTTCCTCAGGTCGGCCAGCAGCTGTTCACATTTCTGCACATCTTTCTCCTCCGCCTGGTAGGAAAAAGACACAAAGATTAAAAAAAGATTCCTAACATATCTTTTCACATAATTTTTCTGCTGGGATTAACAAACTTAGTGTAATATCGCACAAAATGAACCTCTGTTTCTTCCTGATTTCATTACCACAGCAATGAAAGACTGCTCTATAACACCTTTAAGGAACATCTCAATCAGTCGGTGGTGGCAAACCAGGTGTGTGAGCACCATCAACTCGTTTTATGTATTTGTTTTTGTTAGTTCTGGTGCATATCGGCAGTTCTTTGTATTGACTGTAAAGTTTCATGTGACCTGCCCAGCAAATTAATAGTTTTCCTTCAGTCTGCTGTGTTTACACCTTATATTTTCTCATATATGTGTCCATTTACATGTGAATAAATAAATAAACTTTGAGAATTATTCACTAAATATAACTCAAAGACTTTATAATTTCCCTTTTTAGGCTTTCACTGAACAGAATCAACTTTTGGAGACTTTCCCTGTTTTATTTTTGGACTTTGGCCTCTCCTTGTCTCCAACTTTGCCCACCCCAGTCCCTCATTTTCTATCCAAATCTCCTTCTCACTCACTTTTTAAAAAAATCCTCACTGCTAGCTTGAAAGAGGGGCACAAGCTGAATTTCCTATGTGTGCTGAGTTGCAGTACGCGTGGCTGGACATACCTCAAGCTGCAGCAGTTTCTCAGTTTTGCTCTTCTTGCTGAGAGTCTTGGGGTCCAGGGTGCCGTTGAGCTTGGTCAGTGACTCTGACAGCTGCTCGCTGTCATATTGGTACTGAAAAACGGAACAAAGCACGCTTTTTGTTTTGTTTCGTTTTGTTTTGAGTTTATGCATAAAATCTGCAAATGATGATGACAGAACAGGCTGCAAACTGAGCACTGCATTGCGATGAACTCTGTCTCACCCTTTTGAAATCCTCCACGCTGTCCAGGTGTGTCTCTTGACAAATGCAGAGATTGAGGAATTTCTGCCACTCATTTCGCACATCATCTCTTTGAGCCTGGAAATATAATGAAGGGAGTTGATATACCTCTAAACAGCATTCAGGATGAAAGGGTGAAGCTGTTGTTGTTAATGGGCTTTTCAAGTACCTGTATTGTGTTGCTGGCAGGGTGCTTCAGTTCAACAAGTCTCTCGCCTTCATCCTGGAGTTTGTTCACCTCGGCCTCGTGGGACAGCAGACTGTTGTTCTTGAAATTCTAAATGAGATCAAATCAAAATTGGCTTATTTATGTGTGATTCATCCAGGTACAGAACAAAAACAACTTCTATCATTCTGGACAGGCTGCACCTTGTGATTGGTGAGCCTTTCAATTCTATTTTTCATCTGACTTAAAAACGTATTAATCCCAACCTCATACTGCCTGCGAACGTCAGGCGGGTCCACCATATGGTCACTCCAGTCTTGCTTTTTGATCTTATTCTGCTCTTCTGCCAGGAAGTTCAGCTCCTTGTTGCAGCCCTGCATGTACTCGTACAGGCTATTGAGATAGTGGCGGCGCCACTTGGAGTTGTCCTTAGGAGAAATAAATTAAAATGGAAAAACACATGAGTACCCCCAAAAGAATTTTTTTATTCATTTATTTATGTATTAATTATTATTTATTTATTTATTTTGATTTTTTTTTTAAATTTCTTTTATATTTTTTACTTTTTTGGGGGGAAATTTAAAGCTGAAATTTACATTTTTCAGTTTTTCTCCAAAGAAGAAAAAAACAAAAACTAGGTAAAAAATTGCCTCACAGCTTTTTATACTGACAAACCCAAAAGTGAAATAAGACTTGTGTTTATCTTTGAACATTAAGTGACTGAAGCAACTCACCGATAAGTTGTTGTACTGTTTTTTCAGAGCGTCGTATTTCTCCTTAGAAAACAAGACAGCATATGTGAGCGGCTGTTTGAAATGCTTTTTTTCTTAATCATAAAGGACAAAAGCTGCAATCAGTTTTAAGTAAAACTCATCATGCAAGCATGTGTTTTTGTGTAATCATGCTTGCATACCTTGCTGCCAGCAGAAGCGAGGCAGAGCTGTGTGTTGTAGGCTTCAATCTCTTTGTGTATGATGTTGTGAGCAGCAATCTGCTTCTCCAGATCAGCCATACTAGGGCCGAACTGCTCCACATCCACCAGTTTCTGAGAACACAGACACCAGAAGAAAACAGTTCATGGAAATGTAGTGATGAAATAACGAAGGACAGGTCTGACAGGATGAGGCTGGTAAATCACTCAGCTCTGCTTGGGAGATTTATTACAGGACTGACAGGTGCAAAACGAAGAAACAAGTGCGTTTAGATTACATTAGGATTAAAGGATACAGTTAATGTTATTTATTATTAAGCAATCCTGTGAAAGGGTTACTGCCATTTTCCCCACCCTGTAGTTCCCAATGGAGACTTAAATCTTTTTAAAAGACCACAAATATTTAGTTTGATTTTTTTCAAAACACTTGATGTCGAGGGGGTTTCCAAAGTGGCTTGCAGGGGGAACAGCAAGGGTGGCCAGGCTAGTGCTAGCTAAAAATGGAACTATAGATAGAATTACATAGAAATTACAGATTGCTGACATCATGTCAAAGGAGTCTGACTTCTCTACGATGCTCAAATAAGCAACAGTGCGACTCAAAGTTTGAATAGTTTTTGTTACAGAGCGTCTGACTACAGAGGAAAATACTTGTTGGTGGCAGCAGTTTTAAAACAGTTTTTTGTCTTTTTTTGTTGACAATAAGAGCATTAATATTCTAAAGCGTTTAAAGACTGACGTGGATGTTCAGACAGTGTAACAATACTTACTTGCTTCTCACTTAAAACAGGCCCCCAGTCAATTAAGGGCATCCGTGACACGTCATCAATCTGCTCGTAGATGTCTCTGTAGACGGTACAGTCCTTCAGCCAGCGCTCATGAAGATGATGGACACTGGAGTCATCAAAGGGCAGAAAAGATACAAAGAAACAAACAACTGTGGTTAATGTGGAGATCCAATGTGTTCAAAGTTAAACTAATGATATCAAACAGCTAAAATGTTTTAAAATCCTCAGTATGTTCTCAGAGGAGGGACCAGCTATACTGCTAATCTCCTGTGTTGTATTTGTTCTGCATGAACTCACTCGCTCTCTATGTCTGTGGCTTGTGGATGTTTTAGCTTCTTGGCTTTGTCAACATCTATGAAGAGCTTCTCCAGCAGGCCCTCAGCTTCACCCAGCTTATCTGAGATCTCGTTCTGATGCTGGTACGGCAGCTCCTTCTTGTCATTTTCAAAATCCTGGCGAAGGCAGACAACAGATAAGGTGACGTTTTTACAAAGGCAATGAAGGTAATCTTTCATAAAATTAGAGGTTTTGTTTTGTTCTTACCACAGCAAGCAGCTCCTCAGCCCTGAGAACGTCTTTCTCCACCTGGTCTGCATCTTTTTGCATCTGGGCGATCAGCAAGGCCAAATCGTTGGCCTGTGACCTGCAGCAGACAACAAAGGTCAGAGGTTGAACAGCAGCACACATCAGTTCAGGAATGATACAGAATTGGTTAGTATACGAGTACTCCCCACGCAGAAGTTTTGAATAATTAATAGCTTGATTACAGTCATACCTTATGGTGTGCATTTTTATGAACACTCTCACTACCAACAAAGACTTATTTATATTTGTGGACAAACTTTACATCCCCAGGTCATCCTTTATATAAAGAAAATCTGCACAGTGAGGGCGTTTTCAGTTTTATGTTTTCCCTTCAGTGTTTTTTTTTTATTTTGCACAGTTTCCAGATCTTTTAGGATGGAGTAGGATTTTTCCACCCTTCGCACCACACCCAAAACGTTCCTTAAATTCTACCCATTCTTGAACTTTAACTGTCACTCCCTCTGTCAGGGTTCGTGTTGATTGTGTCGCTGCTCAAAGTAAAGTAAAGCAATGACTAAGATTGTCAAAATGAGGAGGAGGAAGACATTCCATTGAGAGATTAGCTACACCCATGAAGGTGAAGTCTTTGGGATTGGAGACAAATATTGTATTTGTTTTATTTAAGAGGCTTTGTATCTACTGCCTGAATAAATCATGAGGTAGAGCTCAGTTAAAGTTAAACTAGATTAAATCAAAGTTTTTGCAAACTGCAAACGGGGTTTTGGAGATATGTTTGTTTGTAATTGGTCCAACACACACAGCTCCTCAATGTGTGTGTGCGTGCGTGTTAAAAATATACTTTTTAAAATTCAGGTTTTGCATCATTAACTGACCTTTATGTATTTTACACAGCTGTATAAAACTGTACACCACCTCCACACACACACACACAAATTCTAAATATGGCAGCTTTCAACATATCACACTTTTGCTTTTGTTAGTAATGAAATGTGCGACGCATTGCACAGCAGTCTCTGAAGTTTAAAAAATGTTGCCAAAGTAGAGCTACAGTTCAAAAAATACAGATGAATGATCGTAGCGGCACAGTTTTTGGTGTATCTGTCAGTGTCAACATTAAGAAAAGAGAAATGAAAAGCTGTCAGACTGGGCTGGACTGGGACAAAAAATCGGCCCAGGTATTTTGACTAGAGACCGGCCCACCAGGTATTATAGGAAAAACCATAAAGCCTTTGAATGAAAACAAACGCTGTTGTGACAGTGATGTACACTGTCTTGTTGGTATATATGTATGATTTATATGAGGATGAGGGATGAGAAAAGAAGAGGCAGCTGTGCAGCGTAAAGACACAGAATAACTCCAGCTTTGTGTCTTTTTTTAATTCTAGCTGAACTACGGGACAAATCGCTTCCTTTTCACCTCAGTATGGATGTATTGTAATTGGTCAAGCCCAGAGTCGATCACGACCATTGGCCAATGCACCACCTTTCATTGTTTATACCGTTATAAAAACAAACATAAAAATGAAAAATCACTATCGGCCCACCAGTAATAACCATGTTATTATAAAGAATAACATGCTTATATTAACCAGTGTAAGTAAGTTTACTTATGAAGCCCTTTTAACAGATAAGTAGTCACAAAGTGTTGCACATAAAATAGAGTAAAATAGATTTAAATGTGACAAACGTAATAAAAACAAGCTACAGAACAAGACAAAGAATAAATGAAATGAGGAAAATAAAATGATTTTTAACTGCTTTCTTAAAAGAGAGTCGGCGCGTTTAAAAACTGCTTAGAGGGGAAATGACCAGCGGGCATGTGCCGAAGATTCAGTCTGAGAAAGGTCACATTCATGCTGAAATTACACTTCTGTGCAAAACTAAATCAAAGAATCTGGTTCTGCAGCTGCTGTCACAATGCAGTCCTGTTCCTGCTCACTCAGCAGGAGGGACAGGTATGCATTCCCACCTTTGCAGTCAAAGAAAAACCTGTTTAGTTACCATTGTTTATAGAAACACTGGTGCAGTGGGCTGTGGGAGAGATTTATCCTCTTTGCTCTAAAAAATAAATGAACAACAAAAAAAAAAGAGTCTGTGATCACCAGACAGAGGAGCATGAATTACTGATGCCAAACATACCAAACACACGTTATACTACGCATGGCGCCATGTTTCCAATAATTGTACTCAATTTGGATTTTTAAAGGTAACTTTTAAAAGTGGCTTTAATCTCCAGTTTGTCTTCTGTAATTTCTTTAGATCTTTAGATTTTTTTTTTTTTACTTTCCTACATGTCAGATATTTAGTTCTGAGTTTGTCTTGATAAAGGTGAACTGTGTAGGGACTGAAATGAATAAAGGTCTGATTTCTGATTGATGGATTCTCTTTTATTTAAAGCTGTCACCTTCGGTTTATTCACTTTATTCTTTTATTAATAGCAGATAAGAATTACTGGTCACACCCATACATTGCTGTAGACACATACAGTATCTGCATCAAATGTGTGCTTTTTTTTTCTTTTTTCCTTTTTAATCAAGCAGCAGTGTGATATTCCTGTGCAGGAGTGGCTGTTCAGGGTTTTCCAGGAGTGGCTGTGTAGTTTGCTTGTAAGGTGATCTGAGGTGATACTTTGAGTTTCTCATAAGGTGTTTTGGGGGAACTTTATGCTTTCCTCAGCATGAATCAAGTATTTGTGCGGGCTGCTTGTGTGGTCATGCTGAGCTTTTAGCCAAATTTTAAAAAATGGTTAAAGAAATCTTTAAACTGTGCTCTTCTTCAACAGTTGGTGGTTTTTAGAAAATTATTGAATGAATGACTGCTACAGAAACGTAGTGAAACTGGATTATCGGCATAATTTAGAAGGGCATGCCTGCATTTTTTAGATAGTAGTAAGATCTCACATCTTTTGCACAAACACACCCTCATTTCCCCCTCGAGCTAAACTTATATGGTAAAAAAAAGGTCTGATTTCATAGTAAAATTAGGTTCAAGAATTGTTATTTTACAACATGACCACTGGAGCAAAATAAATGGATGTTGAATGCTGAAATGAATCTGTGTTTTACAGTCATCAGAGTAATTATTAAATCCCTGTGTAACCAGCGCTCTAATCTGTGATGTAACCAAAGGCACCAGCAGAACAAGATGAACGTCTGAGAGCCGCCCAGACACACAAACACACAAATACTAATTTTTCCATGACGTCTTTGGCTTTTTGACTTCTTGGAGACTCAGCCTGACCCGAGCATTAGCTGCCACTTTTACCTTTATTTGTACCTTTATTTTAAAAACATTTTAAAACGTCCCATGTCTAATGCACAAATCCATACATCACAGCTCTCCAGCTGTCCGTGTCATTTCCAACAAACACAATTGTCACCCAGGAATCATTTTTGATTGCGATTCACAAATTTTTCTTAAACTAATAAATAAACAATTATCTGACAATAAATGACTGAATGAAATGAACAGCACTTCCTGTGCGTCACTCTGTAATGTACAGTTAAAAACCAACGCCCACATGAGAGGCAGAAACCAGCTGAGCAGAACAGACAACCCAGCCCTCATCACACCTCAGCAGAGAGAAAACATGTCTGGAGCCGAGCCAAGGTGAAGGCACAAGCCGGACACCACCTGACAGTGAGATCACGTCAGCGGTCTTTTGTTACTCCCAGGAACAAAAAGGTGTAGTGGTCGGCTTTGCAGCTGAATGTGGGGCTCTTTCTATTAATAGAAACTGATCCTGAGGAAACCTGAAGAACACCCATCCTCAATACTATCCATTACTTAAAAAGGTGATCATCACACTTCGCCGCTTTGAATGCAGCGACTTAAATGGCGTTCTGATCTGTGACTTTTAGCAGATTTGCCATGAATTAGATTCAGTGGCTCTTTATCATGAGCCTTCCCTTTATATTTAGCACATGAAAATAACCTCACCCACATTATGCATCAAATGGAATTCATTTTTATTGGCAATCCTCTTAAGCAGGTTGCTGTCAGCTTTATTTTATTAATTTTTGGAACCTGTGCCACCTGACTGTCATATTTCCATATCTGAACAGCTGCCTAGCCTGATAGGACTCCCTCCATCTTTGAGCAACAAAAGCTCTCCGATAATCATTTTGCACTGACAGAAAGTTTCTCTGTGAATGATTTTTTTTTCTCCAGTACAATAAAATTACTAACACAAATGATCTAACAACTGTCAAGGGTCTAACACCAATAAATTAGGTTTAGGGTAAATTTCTGCCTGATAATCAGGATGACAACATCTTTCAATTTCACTTTTAGTCGTAATTCCCTCATTTCACTCGTCCTCTTGCAGGACCCCGTTGCACATCATGTTTACAAAGTAAACTTGACCCCTGGCTTGCATTTAGCTTTCACTTTTTCCAAAAGATTAACTCTCACATAACTCAGCACTTGAAAGCAGTGAAGGAATTCCCTAGGCAAACATGTATTAAAACCTCCTTTAAACTTGTAATATAATAAACCACAACACAGACACACAGAGAAAGAGGGCAGCAAGAACACACAGGAAACATGACACAGTTCTTGGCTCTAGAAGAACAGGAACAGGGGCAACATGACAGAGATACAGTGTCACCACACTCATACACACATTCATAAAATCCACAGTGAATAACTCACTTGCTGATCTTCCCCGAGACCTTGAGTGTACCATTCTTAGTGTCCTTGGAGCTCTCCTTTTTCTTAAACAAAGACATCTTGGCGGATGTCAAGCAGAGATCCCGAGTAAAAAAATCTCACTCTCTCTCTGTCTCACTCCTTCTTCGTCTCTGACTCCCGCACTCTCTGGTTCTTCTCAAACACACTGAAGTATACAAACACACACACACTTGTGTCACCACGGTGTTTAACGCCAGTGGCTCCTCCCAAACAGGTTAACAGGTGTGTCAACGCCCAAACATCCACCTTGCAGAGGACGACTGGACCGACCTGTTCTCTGCACTCTCCCTCTCTTCTTCCCTTCTTCAAGCCAGGCCTTCCTTTCATTGGGCTCCTGACACACTCTCCAAACTCGCACAGGTCTTTTAATTACCAAGAAAGCAGGAATGCATAATTCAGAAAGTCAGAGGGAAACGCTCCATTCCTGCACTGTTCACTCGGCTCTGTGTGTCACACGCATTGTGAAGATTGTATTCCTTGGGATAATTATAGAGCTGAAAAATGATCTAGTGCTACAAACCCGAAATGGTATTGAACTGCAAATCTGAATGCTTAAAGGGATAGGTGAGTTTTGTCACAAGGTTTCTCTCAAGGTTATTCGTATAAGAGGATATATAATATTAGGCAACTAGATTTCACGTTTACCCCCCAAAATAAATAATAATTCTGGCCTTTCAAAACTTCAGTGAATAATACCAATAATATACCAGAATAATACCAGTCTGGTTTTAAAGGTAGCAGCACAGAAATTGGGCCTTACAGTCTTGTTTGCATAAACTGTAGATAAAAGATGGAAGTGACCACTGCGACATCGCCGTAAAGTCCTTGTGTGAAGTCTCAAGTTCAGGATTTGTGCCACTGTCACCTTAGTGTTGTGAAACTGGAGGGTATGATCTGAGTAATCTGAAAAATCAATGATCTGCACACCTCAAAACCCTTGAAAATAGAGACCAAGATACTGAGCCGTTTGTAAGAGAAGCTGAACTGCCCTTTTTAAAGGTTTCTATATAAGTTGATTTCTTTTTTCCACCAGAGGAGTTGCCCCCTGCTGGCCATTCGAAAAAGCACTGATGCATCCATATTTTACAGATGTAATACTTAATGATTGTTAATATTGGATCAAACAGCCCTAAAGTGTCTGATCTGGTCTCTCCTAGGTGATTACATAACTCATGAACACCCATTAGAGGTACGTTTTCTGAGCTGCTCATGTCTTATTTAAAGTTTGCATATCATATGGGGTCCCTCAGGGCTCAGATTTGGATCCACTTCTGTTTCATTTGTGGACTACATCATAAAGTCATACAGTAATTCATATTATATATAAACTGAGGCTAAACAGTTATACGGTTTCTGCCAACAAACTCAACGCAGTGCTGATATCAAATATCTATTTAAAGAATTTTTGTTTTTAAACTGACATATATTCTAATAATAAACCCAAAGGCCTTGAGGCACCAGATTCCCCTTTATTGATACTAGAGATGGACCGATCCGATATTAAGTATCGGTATCGGTCCGATACTGACCTAAATTACTGGATCGGATATCGGCGAGAAATAAAAAATGTAATCGATCCATTAAATATCAAAAAAGCACCTCACAAAACTTGCGACAAGGTGTAACTCGGCTCATAACTGTAGCACGTCGGAGCAGTATGAGTCACGTGATAGAGCGGCTGTGTGTATTTGTAGCCTCGCTACCAAACCAGCATTTCATCTCCAAGGAAGTTATCCCAGAGAGAAGTAAAGCAAGTGTGTAAGTTCATCTCTGAATGTTTGTAAAGCATTCCCATGTTAAGCTTAACAACCGATATATGGAGCGACTGCCTCTTCTCTCTCTCTCCCTCCTCTTCCTGCTGCTACTTCAATCGTGAAACTGATTAATGATCAGCTGATCGGCTTTTCTGTCGCGAGTCCGTCTCTCTTCTTTGTTTTTGGCCCACTTCGCGCCAGAAAGAGGAAACCAGCGGCTGAACAACAGCAGCACGTTTAAGCTTGATAAGCTGTTGTTAGAATTTATTTAATATTACTTTCTACACCAGGATCCTTTTCTACGTAGCTGACGGCTGGTAACTGTGCAGGGGCGGATCTAGCAAAGTTTAGCCAGGGGGGCCGATAGGGCATGAACAGGGAAAAGGGGGGTACAAAGACATACTTTTCTTTCTTATTCTCATTTAAAATGTCTAGCTTTTAATAAATAATTATCTGAATCTTACACCAAAAGTTTTAATCTGATGTAAAATGTATAGAAGTCCATTACTGTATATAGTAACTATTAAGTCTAATATACCCTAGTAAGCTATACTACTTTTTCCTTTGGGAAAGTACCATCTGTGCAGTCTGCAATTCTGTTGAAGAAAGATGTTGAATCTATTTAATTATTCTTGAGAAATAATTTATTTCTGTGCATTTTTTTTCACCCTGAATCAAATTAAAGTTGATGCATCATGAGGTGGAGGGTGGGGGCTGGTTCCCTATTTTCTTTTGCTGGGAGTTTGCAACCCTATTAGTTAGGTTGCTTAATATTTCTGCTAAGTACTCTTTAAAATACCAGAATAGGAAGGATGCAGTAGGTTTAAGTTTATTAGATTGATCAGTGTTGCTGAACTATGAAATATTTTGGGTGCAGTGTATTTTTTACATACAGGTATAACAGAATAGCTTTAGTGTTGTTGTTTATTTAAACTTGAGTATGAACTTATACAAAATGCAGCAAGATATTAAAAAACAGTTTATTGATTAAAAAACACACTATATCGGATTCATATCGGTATCGGCAGATATCCAAATTTATGATATCGGTATCGGTATCGGACATAAAAAAGTGGTATCGTGCCATCTCTAATTGATACCCATGTTGGTGAAACCTTGTGAGCATGGCAAAACACACACACAACCTCACATATATTTTCAAGGTTTTGCCATATGTGTAATCCACATTGTGTAAAGTGACGCATACGGCTAATGAATATCACATTTAATTTAGAATCAATATAGCATTATCCCCTTTTATTTATTTTATCCCATCTTATATATTTTTATTCACTTATCCATATTTTTAAAAAGAATATATTATTTTTGTGTAATCTTTGCAATTTGTTTCCTTTTTTAATCGCATGTAAAATTTGCATTGTAAATACATTTTTACTTATGAAGAAGGACAGTTACAGCTCTGAAATATCTGAAATATGTAGAACAGGAGGAGTTTTGGCACAACAGGTCACTGTTGATCTGTCTGAAAGGCATTTTTATAATTTTTAACATTTTTTTTTCTCCCAGTGTAGTTTAAATCTCTTTTTTGGACTGTCATAAATTGAATTTGGTTTTGTCATAATGACAAGTGGCTCAAGGTGCTTTTATTGTAAGGTAAAAACCTTATAATAATACAGAGAAAACCCCAACAGTCATATGACCCCTCTTTGAGCAAGTGCTTTGGCGACAGTGGCAAGGAAAAACTCCTTTTAAACCTCTGGCAGAATCAGGCTCAGGGAGGCGGCCATGTGCTGTGACTGGTTGGGGTGAGGGGAGGAAGCCAGTATGACAACATGCTGTGTGAAAAAGAAAATGTGCGATAATTATTAAGAGGTCATCCTCATTTCCAGCTCCATGTTTTTATTTTTGGACTGTTTTTTTTTTCTGGCTTTGTATGAGTCACAGTTCTAAACAATCATTATTTGTCTTATCCCTGGACTGGACCTGGACCTCTAAAACAACCTGTTTTAACTCCTAAAGAGGAGTTCACATCAGAGCTGTGTGCCCGAGATGATCCTCTCGGCCTGATATCTGTCTGAAACTGAGCATTTGGTTTACATGCTGACCTCATTACTAATAACCTGCTTCATGTTATATATGAGCATCCAATATTCTAAATATATGTGTAACAGCTAATTACTTTCAACCACACCTTCCTTTATTATAGTTACATTTTACTTAAGTATTAGAACATTAAAAATTTATATGGAAGACGTGTGTAGAAATAATTTGCAGCAGTAAAATAATTAAAGAAAGAAGTGATTCCATGTGTGCCTGATAAGTGGGCGCAGAACAAATGGTCTTTATGTTATCCCATGTTTCTCTACCTCTGTATCCTGCTAAGTCCCTGGGATCAGGGATAAAGGATATATTTATTATCCCAGAAAGAAATGTGCTGGAGAATAATCACACTACAATGAAGGAAACATAAACAGAGACTAAATACCTCATAAAAATCACACTGACTTATTTAAAGGTGACATCTGCTGGGACAATTTCATTTATAGGTTTCTGTCTTGCATGCAGGAAAAATCCATCTACTGCCAGACAATAGCAACTTGATGCATTAGTATATGAAAGAAATTTCTCTGCAACCGTAACTAAAAAAAACAACAACTTCAAATCACAGACTAAAATTACATTGTAAGGCCACTCACAGCATTCCCAATCTGAGAGCTCCAAATTAATGAGAATATTCAGGAGACGATAGTTTACACAGTGAGATCAATTTTTTTCCCCCCTTTCCTGATTTTTCCTTCTTCTTCCTTGAGCCTTTATTCCTGAATTTATAACAAGGAAATTAAGTCATTCTCATTTGGCTATGTCACCCTGACACCTCACTATTAAGCCTGAGTCAAGGCTTGGAGGAGACACTGTGTGTACAGTCAACAGTGGAACATCCAAAGGGTCAGAAAGTAATTTACATAACACTTTCATATAGTGGTACATGCCATAAATCTGCTGATTACAGGTTGCCCCATACACTGGAACATTTAGTGTGCAGCATCTAAAGACGTGGAAGTTATTTCAGATCAGGGCGTCTCTCTGCTGCATAGCAACAATTGGAAATCACGAGAAAGAATGTAGCTAAGCAGCTTTCATTGCAACAGCGAGAGCACGTTGTGCTCATTGGTCCAGTCACACAACGTTTCTCTCTGGGTGGGTCTACGTGTCTGGAGTAACATACTTTTTCACTTGCTCACATATATTGTATATTGTGGTTGCACCTAGGTAACAAACTGTAGCGATACTTTCATCTTAAACCTCAAGTGAGCTACTGAAAATGACACATAGACAGGGGTCATTTTCCTCTATATCAGGGGTGGGGAACTCCAGGCCTCAAGGGCCAGTGTCCTGCAGGTTTTAGATGTGTCCTTGATCCAACGCAGCTGATTTAAATGGCTATATTACCTCTTCAACCTGCCTTGAAGTTGTCTGGCGATGAACCAATCATTTGATTCAGGTGTGTTTACCCAGGGTGATATCTGAAACCTGCAGGACACCGGCCCTTGAGGCCTGGAGTTCCCCACCCCTGCTCTAATTCATCATGAAAACTCCTAAAAGTGTTATAAAAATGCTGATTTTGATTTGTGGCAATCATAACAGGAAGAATAAAAAAAAGTCTGCTTTATCCCAGTGTCCCCCCATGACAACACTCGTGTTTATTTTTTACATTCAAGTTTTTATTGATTTTGTACGTTTTTTGAAAACATATACTTAAACCTGTATAAGAGGGGAAAAAAAACAAACCAAACCAAAATAAAAACAAACAAAAAAACACAAGAAAATTGCTGGTGTGCACCCCTCCCCTTAAAACACTCATGTTTTTTAGTGACAAATGCCCCCTGAGCAGGGAGACAAATGTCTGCACCACAAATGCAAGACCTCGTGGAAAGCAGGACTCGCGGAAAAACAATCACCGCAATCATTAAGATTCCTCGGGATTAAAGGTCAGGCGTTTCTCCGGATGTCAAACCTGCAGTTCACACACATCCTGCAGCTCATTTTGAGCCACATTAATGTAGCAACTATGTATCTGCATACCTGTAAATTCCAAACAGCTGAACAGAGAAGAAACAACAAAGGCAGAGACACTGCAAGGGTGTGCCAGGCTCTTCATTGACCTTACACACAGCACAGCTGTCTGGTTTACAAAGTAAATCTCACATCCTAGCTTTGATGGTTATTCTAAATTCTGGACCTCTCGGAGGAAAATGCGCAAGAAAAAAATCTGTGCTGATAATTCAGTAACACAGAATGTTGTTTAACAGTTTTACCCTTTGGTGTTGTTCTGCAGATAAGCATTCATCTCCACCCCATAAAGGCTTAAATATTTTCAGTCTATTCTAAATAGTACACATTTCTGAAATACTACGGTAACAGTGCACATGTGTGGGGGTGGGGGGACTTTTTACCACGGAATATTCTTGGTTAGAAGATGGGGAGAACCCACCCCCACCCCCAAAACCCCCCCACTGATGTCAGATCGAGGTTAATAAACACACCTATATCATTATTCTCACTTTTCAGTGCACAAACAAAGTAAAGCTAAACATTCACACCCTGCTCAGGCATCCAATGCACTCCCACACCCTAACACAGGAGCAACTGAACACACACACACACACACACACACACACACACACACACCTCCATGCCTACTGTCCTCAGAACACGTCAGAGTTTAACAGCAGTTCTTTAGCAATCAGAAACTATGTCAGATCAAAATAAATACAGCCAAGAGTGCTTTCCATAAAAAAAAAGAGAAAGAAAAATGTGAATGAAGAATGACACAAAAACAGCATTTGGTGCAAATATACTTTAATTACCAGGCTGGAAACTACATGAAATCATAGGATCCCCTCATTTCATTAATCTCGTCACACACACAAACGTTTCCAGCATCTACAGGTCATAGCTATTTTGTTTTCCAGGCTAATCGAGGTAAAGTGCTGGAACTGTTCCAGCCCATCCATCTTACTTAGCGTAAAAACACTTGAATGGGGGGGGATAAAGACAAAATTAAGCAAAAAAAGAAAAGTTAAACATGTTAGTGAGACTGAAACTGTCCTTTCCTAGTGTTTCACCAAGTCTCACAGGCAAACCAGGTCACATAAAGATCAGGGGTTTCAATACATCCTGACAAATAACATGTAAAACAGAAAATCCACAGACATGTCAAAGGTGATGAAAACATTTTTGTAGTCCTTCCCATGACAGAGAGGTGTGGTGTTGGCAATGCGATGAATGAAAGGCTGCTAACAGCTCCTTCAGTGTCCTGATGTCTGCCACTCTCCTTTGTAGATAAATACACAGCGTTAAAAACCTTTACAGTAACAGATTACAGTCTCATGAGCTGCACCTGCCGTCAACAAGCAGGTACCCTTTGAAAATATGAAGCAGAGGGACCTTTAAAGAGCTTTCTACTTCCAGCGAGATGAAGCTATTGAAGCAGTTGGACCTTTGACAGGACGTCAACTTTGCGGGCAAGAAAAATGCAACAGAGTACAAATAAACCAAGTAGCTAAAACTAAAGCAGGATAATACAACTGTCATGGAGGGAATCCCGCCATTATTATGACTGTAAATAAGCAGCCTTTTACTGCAGTGTGTTTTGTATGTGACTGCTTTAGTTCTAGCTGGTTAGTGCATCTAATGAACTGCCTGGTGAGTTTAGGCTCCAACTACCAAAGAAATAAAAACACTGGCCAATCCAGCTTCTTTTATTCAGAAAGGATCATTTCAAACTGTGACTCATAGCTTTGTCATTAGTCATGCTAACCCTGTCTCAGTTTCCTGAATTCAGAGGTTGGGTTTCGAGAGGCTTTGGCGCAATAACATGACCGAACAGAAAAAAAACCCACAGACTGGAAAAATTTCTTCTTGCAATTATTAAAAGTACATCACATCTGCAGATGAGGGACAGCTTAAGGGACAACCCTACACCTTTGACAGTGACAGCTTGGTTTGTTATGATGTGGTGCCCACCCACAGGGCACTTAGGAGGAACTGAAAGTTGTACATGTTTGGATCCTCACCGCTACTAAATCACAACAAAGTGGAACAACTAATGGACTAAAGGTGTACTCACACTTGTCCTCGTGTGCCTGCACTCAAAATGTGCTTCAGGCCCGAGTATGTTTCTGTTCTCTTCTAACAGGTACACACTGGTCAAAACAACTGAACACTGGGAGGAGCAGCTCAGTGCGAGTACACTCTTAGGCGAGCTGACATTTCTTGTCCCAACACAAGGTCTTGTGGCTGTACAGTGTTTATGAGGATTTTTATGCTGTGAAAGCAACAAGGGCAAAGATTAAGAGGAGAAACTTTAGTTGGTGATGACTGATGAAATCATACATATGATTACAGTTTGGTCAGCTATAGCTCTTGTAATTAATGTTGATGCTGATCAAAACATCTTTTTGTTTTTAGAGGGCTAAGAAAAATGCAGAACAATCCGTTTACATAAGGAATAAAAAAAACAACAACCCCCACACACACAATATGAAGGCGCATTTAAAACACAGGAGGGAAAAAATGTAATCTTACTAGACTGTGAGACTGACAGCTTGGCTTCCCTCATCAAAACCACAGCATATTAATGTGTTAAAAGTTGCCAACACCTCCACTGCTCAGTTTAAGGAGGGAGCCTGTATGCTGTGAAGCCATGCAGTGTGATAGGATTACTGAAGCTGGATGTGGACTTGGGTCATGGTGCTACTATTTCATTAATCTTTCCGAGAAGACTATATTCACTCTGTCTTCCTCAGAACTGCCAACTCCAACCCCTCTGCACATAGGCACTAAAAATTAAACATAAAAGACAAACTGAAATGATTCTAACTAACAGCTGACCCAATTCTGGCTGGTTGCAGTAAACTCTGGACCCTGTGGCTCTCACACGGAGGTCGAAGTGTGGGTTTAGGTTTAGCTGCCGAAGCCAAAAATGCCCTTGATGTAGCCAGTCAGACCGCCCTTGCCCTTCTGTTCCACCTTGTCATCCAGCGGTGGGAAGGCCACATGGTTAAGAGCAAGGTCAAAGAACAGAGGCTTGCAGGGGATTGGCTGGAAGTCGGGTGGGAACTGGACCAGACTGGGCTGTTTTCCGACGAGAGTGGGGTCAAAGCGGAAGGTCTCCAGGTGGTCACAGAGGGGCTGCGTGAAAAAGAAGTGAGGAGATGAGAGCATTGGAATCATAGGGAACAGAAAATTCAGCTAAATGAAGAAATTAAAAAAACCCCAGCAGAAAATGGAGTGATGACTGCCCCATCAAACTGCATTTCTTGTCATAAATGTTAAAATGGCAGATCATATCAAGCATGGATAAAAATTAAAATGATGAGATTAGCATATGTGCAAATAATCCCATGCTTCAGGCTGCTCCAAACACTCAATTTCCAAATAGAGGATATCCCTAATCTCAGCTCTGGCTGTTAGAGCACAAGCCCTGCTCTTTGTTCTTCAAATATTGTGTTTGTGATGGGCAACCAATCAGAAGAAAGCTGGCGTGACGTGAGAGGAGTAGAAACAGCTGGCATTAGGCCACGGCCAGCATGACACAGATAAGATTTCGAACTTTGACTCATGCAACTAAAGCTACTGCAGTGCAGACTGTGACAGATCCACTCAAACTTATTCCAGTTATTAAAATTCCTAAAAATCAAGTTTTATCACAAAAATAGATACATGTTTACATGT
Organism: Oreochromis niloticus; assembly: GCF_001858045.2. Classification (NCBI taxonomy): domain Eukaryota; kingdom Metazoa; phylum Chordata; class Actinopteri; order Cichliformes; family Cichlidae; genus Oreochromis; species Oreochromis niloticus. Next base: position 27,404,219 of record NC_031971.2, read on the forward strand.
AGACGTTAAATGACATCATCAAAAACACTTTTCAAGTGTTTATGTTGCAGTTTGTTAGACGCAAATATACAAATTAAGCTTCACCTCGGCTCTTCAGGAGTAATATAATCGATAAGTAATTAATCCACAGAGCTCATTTATTTTATTCGTACAGAAACACATGTGCAAGAACCACGTGTGATTGTAGTGTTGAGCAGCCTGAGGCTTCCTCCTCTTACCGTGTTGTCTTTCACCAGCTGCTGAGGAACTTCGACTATCTCATCGGTGTCTGAAACACAAACACATCTCTTCAGGACTGTACAACAGAGAAGAAGACTGCTGGTTTAACCGTTTAATTACTTAAAGGCTCTCACCTAAAATGGCAGCAGCTTGAAGTGAGTATTTTTCAGCGTTGACCTCAGCAATGAGCTCCTGGACATCGGGGAGATCCTGCAGAAATTCATGATGAATGTAAATTAATGTAGTGCAGTGATATTTTTGTTAAACTTTGATGTACTGTGTGTTTGGGTCTCATTGTATTTTTCTAACAAACAACATGGTTTGCTGCACAGTTACTTATATTAACCAGCAGGTGATTAAAAATCTAGCAATTTATTAGTGTTACTTAGAACAGATTAGCATGCATCTGTAGCTTTGTGATCCATAAAGCTTTTAATAACATTTGTCTATTTGTCTAAATATAATGCGTTGTAAATAACTAAAATGGCAACCTAGATAAAGATGAGGCTTTGAAAAAAGGCCTCCACAATAAGTAACGCCATGATTCATGTTTGAGGTGTGTGTGTGTTTGCTTGCATGCTATACCAACCTTGAGGCTGTTGTTGAGACTCTTGGCCTTAGATTGGACTTCCTTGGCATATTTCAGCACCCTTTCATACAACACCAGCGCCTCACTCCACTTCTTCACTAACACATAAGACTGGGCTATAAAGAAACACCTGCAAGAGGCCAAAGAAAGCAGCTCGTTAACAACGTGTGGATTTATGAACTGCAGAAGCTTTCATGGAAATCTGAAATGGAGCAAAGCTTAGATATACTTTTCACATCAGGATACAGACGTGAGTTCTTACCACTGTGGGGACGTAGGTGTATTTGCAATTTGAATTTCAGCTGCATTCTTTGAAAATGTTGGAAAACCAGCCACAAAAACACTGACCTGTAGGCCTTGTAGACCAGGGTCTTCAGGGACACCTCCTTTTGGAAGGTGTGGTCATCCTCCAGACCCTGCAGGGTGGAGAGCTCTGCCAGACTCTGGATAGTTGGAGGAGGTGGTGGTGGGAAAAAACACAAGATACACATCATGTAACTGTGGTAACACAAACATCCGGCTGTACACCTAAGGCTTTTGCTTTTTCAATAGAACCACACAACTTAGAGACAGAACTTAACAGGACATTCACCTGCAGGATGATGTCATACAGGCGGATGAGATCCTGTGGACGGGGCCCCCTCTTGTTCTCGTCGGCCTCAGGCTCCTTCAGTTTGGCCTGCAGAGTATGAGCCATGCTCTCATTCCTCTTCACCAGTGTACACAGCTTAATGTAGGTCAGGTAGCTGGGAGAGACGAGCAGCAGTGATTATTCACTTACGGCGTGTGATCCCTTTAAACTCATCAGGTCTGTAAACCTCGACTGAATCAAGTGCAGACATCGTCAGGAACCATTAACATGCCTCACAGGCTCTTTACAAGTTGAACCAGACTCGCCCGACACACGTTCAGCTTAATGATGCCCCGACCTGACAGGTTTATACATGTCTGTCTATCAAAAGATGTTAGAAGTTGCTAGTAACGTTTCCAAACAAACAGCCAAATGTTCTCTGATTTCATCCTCCCAAAAGTGAGGACGTGTTTGTAATTTCACAATAAACTGAAGACCTGTGTGTTACAGTGTTGTCTGCATGAAGAGACAAGGAGGGAAGGAAGGAGGGGATTGATCAAAGTCTTATTGACTTACTGAGATAAGTGGTAAAGCATTTAGCTGCAGCTCTAATCCTATGACTGACTAACCTAACAGAACCAGGAGTAAAATTGAAGTACATTTTTCTTCCTTTTTTACCTGTGCAGGTACTGCAGGTTGGACACCTTCCCAGTATCACCATCAGAGCTCCTCTCTCGCTGTTTCTACAGTGATAAAAAATTAATAGATTTACTAAAAGAAAAAAAAGCTCTTTAGTTAAACTTTCTAGTATTCCCAGTTTCAAGTATTTACAAGCTACACCTTCACCACCTCTCATTCTTGTAAACATCACAGCTTTTCATCCTGCTGAATCTTACCGCCTCAGTCTTGAGCTCCTCTTTCACTGCCTGGATGGTGTCTCTGCACTCGGCCAGCAGGGTCTCGTACAGATGCTCTTTGGTTTCCTCATTAGCTGCCTGGATGACACAAACAGATCCAAAGATGAGGATAAAGAAAAAAAATATAATTTAGAACTTACTGAATAGCAGAGAAGGAGGGAGACGGGTGTGTTTCACATTCTAAGCAGAGAAACGTCTCAGATCGCACCGGCACGGTCTTTACATTTTTTAAAAGATTATAGATTAAATGCAACAAAATGTCTAAGTTGGCAACGATGAGGGAAACCCAGGGGGTGAAGCCTATGTGTGAGATGGATGGCACATGCTGAAGATGATATACAATAGATGACTCTGGAAAGTAAAAACAGAGTACCTATCAAAAATGCAGGCCCAGCAGTAACACGACACAAACAGCTGGTTTACGGGTGAGGCACTTTAGCTGTTTTTCAGCCTCCAATTTCGCTTCCATGTATCTCCTTACTTCAATTCAGCTCTCTGTACAGGTCAGCTAAGAACATACTTTAACACTTTCAGTTGCTTTTCTTTTGCTTTCTTGTAGCTACAAAGACTGCTTTCAGCTAAAAGAACACTCAATACTCTGAGGCCATCCTAGGCACACACAGGCAGAGGGGAGAAGGGGAGGAAGCAGTCGCGGCTCTTAACATGCAGACTGAAAGTGGAGATGTACACAAATCCTTCTTATGCTTTTTGTAGAACAACTTACAAGCAGATTTATGCAGCGATATCAGCCATTTAACCAGACTGATCGGATTTGGCTGAAACTTGATCAGATCATAAAAGGTTTCTACCAGATTGTGCAGACGTATCTCATATAAAAACGCAATCAAGCAAACAGTTGATGCATGTAACAGTTTTAGTACTTTTATACAAAGAGCAACAGTTAAAGCAGGAATGTGACTGACAAACTCGGGGAGAGACGCAGGTATGTGGCCCGGCAGGCTGCTGATGCATTCCTGCACATAACTCATCAGCAGTTAAGACACTGTATAGTTTCAGGGTTCAGGTCTTTGAGAACGACACGATTGTTTGTCATCTAAGCAGTCTTTCATCGCCACACTAATACAACAGGCCTGTGTTAAACTGAGATATTCTCAGAAAGATGCAGGATGGGTTTTACTAACACTGGAAAAAAGCGAAATGTGAGCAATAAAACAATTACAGAAGAACTGATCATTCATAAAAATATCTGTTTGAAGTATTTAAAGGATTTTGTGGGTTACATTACTGTGTTTCTGTTGTTGCTAAAAGTTGAGAAAACACAATAGAGGAATGTTACAAGACAATTCCTTGTGGTGGCAAACCTGATAACAGATTGTTCACAAGTCTTCTCTATCCCACCCAGAAAGGTGATGCTGCTACGTGTTTCACACTTGTGTCAACACCCTGGCAAGGCCTAGAACATCCAGTTCAACCTGATGAGCATTCTGTGCTGTTCGGCAGGAGGGCTGGATGGATACACCGATTAGAGGAGGGAACAGGCCTTCAACTAGGGCTGATATTTGGCCCTACAGTGTCTCCTGTTCCCTGAGGCCACAAGCAGAAGAACAGGTGCACATTGTGAAGCTAAAGGTGCTAGAGCTGTGACACAGTATAATGTGCATACTATGCAAAAATCCTTTAATTGTGATCAATAAGAAAAGCCAAATGTGATCAAAACTGCCAGCGTCGCAGTTCTTCTCCACACAGTCAATCACAGCCACCTTTAACCGCCTGTTATGCAGCAGTTAGACCTAAAATGCTCCATCTGAAACTGAAATGAGCTGCTGGGTGTAGCCCTGCATTCATGTGCGAGGTGAAATGCGTAGAATGCAGTTGTGTGATGAAAGTGGCTGCATGCCTGAGACCTGAGTGGCAATGGGTGTGACAGGTGTGTCTGCAGGGTGTGCTGAGTACTCGGGCACAAAACAGGAGGAATGAGCTGTGGCGACAGCGAGGGGACATGTGACACTATCAAGAACAGAGTGCCACCTACTGAAATTTTAAGGAACTGCACCGAGTACTCAGGCTTGTTTTATTTTTATTAAACCATTTTAATGCTCGACGAGTAGCCGACAGCCTCCAGCATGATGAAAGATTATTTAGTGAAGAAGAGACTTTTATGCTTTTACTTACTTCCTCTCATATATTCACTCTTACTGTACCGGACATTCATTGAAAACATGGCAAAGGTTTTGGATATCGAGGTCATCTATATCAGGGATGTCAAACTCATTTTACATTGTGGGTCACATACTTTGATCTTAAGCGGGGCGGACAAGTGAAACTCCCCTTCCTGTCAGTGTAAACAAACAGAACTACACATTTAATCAATGAGACTTCTTAATATAAGAAAAGGTGTTTTCCGTACATGATAAAGAAATGCCGCTGTAGTAGATGAAAAATCTGTGTCTGTTAATTCACAGAAAAATCATTTCTCTTTTACTCTGAAATCACTGAAAAAGAATCAGTTTCTTTTATTTCTCTTACAGATAGTGAAAGTAGTCATTTAATTGTTTTAACTATCACTTAATTGTATTGTTTTAGTATGAATGGTCACGTACGAGGTCTTAAACAGTTGGAAAAGCTGTCAAACTTATGAAAATACAATTAAAACACTTTTAAGACATTTTCCAAAGCAGTCTAACAGGTAAGACTGGAGTGTCTGTACCCAGGCCTCATGTTTGACACTACCTGATCTATATGCAAATAATCCCTGTGAGCTTAAAACTCAATTCAAGACCCAATTTAAGAATGAAAATATAGAAGTGGGCCTGAATTTTGAAGTGGAAACAAAAATAATAGGCTCCCCTTCTAAGGACATAAAATGCATGTGGCAGCGGGGAATAAGAAACAAGGTTGAATTCATGAAATTGAAAAGTTGGCATTTATAAGCAGTCTAAATGGGTCATTTGAGCAGACAGAATCGCACGATCTGATATCCTCGTGTTGGTGTTGTTCCCACATCATCATAATAAATGTTGTTCGAGGTAGGGCTGCTCAATTAATCGAATTTTAATCTAAATTACGATCTGGGCTTTCAACGATCATTAAAAATTATTGCCGATTATTAGCACCTCCCTCGTGCTTTACTCTCGTGCTGCTCCGTGTGGCAAATCGAGCGCACCTCTCTGCGTTTCGAACACGCGTCACAACAATTAAGAGGACCCGAGGGAAGCTCGGAAAGCTAAGCAGAAGTTATTTGGAGAGGAGAGGATAATGGCTGCTGAAGAAAGAATGCAGTTGGTTGAAAAGAGGTGAAACGACTTTAGTGGTGTGGAAACATTATGGGTTCATGGAGTCAGACGTGGATCGAGTAGACAGTGTGTAAACTTTGCTACGGTGTCGTACCTGATCATGTCATTAGGCTGGTGTTTTTGGCTAAAAACCTTTGAGAGGTTGCAGGAACAATGTTTTGTTGAGCCATTTTGAGATTGTATGGGACTTGGGCATTCTAGTTTTTATTTTTCTTATAAAAGTTACTACTTTCAGTGTTTCATTTTATTTTTGTTCAGGCATACCTCAATGTCAGTTTGATGCAATTGTGCATTGTGTGGCTACACAGCTTGCCTTGATGTTTGGTTATTTGTATGCATAAATATTATGCAGTATTTTGAAGTTCACTAAACATAGATGTTTACATTTTTCATTTACTTTTTATATTGCAAACATTTGCACTGTTATCAGTATTTGCACACTATTTTATATTATTTTTTGACAATCTTTAAAGCCATTATTCAATACATTGTTATTGTTAAATAAATATCGTCAAATAATCGAGATCTCAATTTCAGTGAAAATAATCGTGATTATCATTTTTGCAATAATCGAGCAGCCCTAGTTCCAGGTTCAACATTGCAAGTGACCAATCACATTGTTGTGACGTCACACTTTTTAACTTGCGATAAACCGCCTCTGTCTGCCGATTCAGCAATTTGAATACTTTGCATTTCAGGATACTGTTCTTTCATTAACGGTAAGCATTATACATACTGTCCTTGCTACATTGGAATTTCATAAATGAATGAATCGCTTGGCTTGCAAATGTATTACGTCACAACAATGTGATTGGTCACTTGCAATGTTGAACCTGGAACAACATTTATTATGATGATGTGGGAACAACACCGACACAACGATATCAAATCATCCGACAGAATCAGTGTTATGATAAATACTGGGTGGTCTCTGATAGTAGCTCTGCGTGAGGCAGTCAGGAAACATAAGGAGGGGTAATGACCAGTGATGAACAAGATTATATTTGTACTACAGAGGGAATCCATCCACTTATTGTCTTTGAGTCAATGTCTCTGCAGTTGTTTCCATTGTTTGCAGCCCAAGAGATGTAAAAAGGACAACAAACATCTGGCTTTTCCAACATTAGGAGGTGCAACAACATGTGTTTCCCACTGAGTTTGTTTATATGCTTAAAAAAGAAGGAATGTGTGAGAGGCTGACCTGAGCAATGGCGGCCTCGTTGTCTGCCAGACCCAACAGGAAGACACGAGCCTTGTCGATCTTCACGGGCACCGTGCGTCCTCGCCACTCCACTTCACTCATAGTGGCCGCCTGCTTGGTTCGCGCCTGAGTAATCAGGGCCTAGAGGGAAACAAAACAAACACTTCTGGATTTAGTACACGATTACACAGCTGTGTAATATTCTTGTTTGGTATGTGCTCCCCTCTGCAGTTTAATCATGAATTACAGACTGATCAACAAAAGTTTTACCCCTTTGTGTTTACCTCTAGTTTCTCAGCCATCATGCCACCTCCTCCACCGGTCAGTCTCATCTGCATCAGGTCATTAATGGCATTCTGATCACCTAAAATCAAACACAACCAGGGAGTGAGTGTGTGTTTGTCAGTGTGCAGAGGAAGGACTGAACTCAGGAACATGTGTTGTGCATCAACAATGACACTGAGAAGAACCACTACAGCAATGCTGACCAATATTGTAAGCGCAGTAGCGAATGTTGGGCGATATCTCGTCTACACGCTGGCGGTACAGAACTGCCAGGTCCTCAGTGAAGGCACTGGCCAGCTTCTCATAAATGGTCCTGACAAGACAAAAATATTTATCAGTGGTTTAAAAAAAAAAAAAAAAAAAAAAATGAAAGAAAGAAAGAAAAAATACAAGAAAACCCTGGAAGCCCCTGGAAACAGACAAGGATTTTTTTTTTTTATTCTACATTACAATAAATGAAATACAACATAGACAAAAAACGTCACCACAAAACTTTTAATACGCAAGATAAACAAACAAACAGCATATAAATTATCTATCACTATATCTTAAACTCCGCAAATATGAAAATGTGGTGAAGACAAGCAGACATCAAAAGCTTTGAGTTTAACTTTAATTCACACCTGTTCCATTTACCTGCATTAACACATAAATGTGAGCCCAGTAATGTGAACAGATGTCTCATATCAGTGTCTTTTTAGGAGAAGAATAAAAAAAACAAAAAACAGAGCGCAGTAATGTTAAACCTCACTTGCACTTGTTGAACGCCTCCATGGCTTGTTTCCACTCCTGCAGCTCAAACTCCACCATTCCAGTCAGGTATGCAGTGTAGGCCTGAAATAACACCACAAGCCGTGATGAGGAGCTCCTCTATTCATTCCCTCACCACACTTCATCAACAGTAAAGGTGGGAATCACCAAGACACTCCATGATATTATCACAATATTTCACTAGTGATATGATATTATTGTGATTTTTAACATTTTTGTGATATCTGCAGTAGCAAGTACTACAATTTATCATCCTTTTTCAAATCCAAATTATGTATCCAAAGTTACAGTTATCAACTCATTTTTTTTCTTTTGTTGCAAAATAAGTACACAACACTGTCACTAAAATCTGCTGTTGATTCTGTCTTATGGCAGCTTCTGTCTGCTTTGTGCCTAATATCAGTCTGCGATGGAACATTGTCAAGTTGGCAGTTACATACATGGAAATCTTGTCTACGCAGACAGAAATGACCCTCTTTTCTACAAGAATATAGCCAGAATACAATCAGCAGGCAGCCAGTTTAGTTGAGTCCCCTCAAGTTGTGCTCACTGACAAAGATTCATTCAGACCGCTGGCAACATGCTGGCAATCTGTCTGCATTTATAGATTAGAGACAATTTCTCTGAATAACTGCAGTCAGTCCAAAGGCACACTGCAACTGAAAGGTTGCCTCCTATCAGGCAACCTTTCTGCCCTCTTGTTCAAAGTATTCCAAAAGTATTTTATTTATTAAAATACCAATATTTGGTGTCCCTGTGTAGATAAAGGACCATCATGGAAAATTCTGCACTGCAATGCTGTATCAATTTTTCTAATTTGCAGCGTTCTAAAAGTTCTAAAATCTAACAGTTGAAAGACAACAAATTGAAAGGTTAAAGTTACTGATCTCTGAGGCTGGGACCTCGCTGCACATCCACTTGTTATTCCACACACCTACACCGGTTGGTGTAAGGTGAATTTGAACTGTGTACCTGTGCCTCCAATTTAGTTTTGGCGTCCACACGGGGGCTTTCACAGAGCTTCTCCAGCTTCTCACTGTGCTTTGCAGCCTTACGTAGTCGTGCCAGCAGGTGGAAGCGCTTACGTGGCTCCGTGTTGGCCTCCTGCTTCAACTGCATGGCGTAACTCCATGCACGCTCTGCTTCCATCAAAACCAGCAGAAGATACCTGAAAAAAGGTGGCATAGCTGTATAAACAGTTTGTTTTTTATGTAAAAGCCTCAAGCCACTGAACTGTTCCACATCAAACAGAAGTGATCTGTTTAAGTGTTTCAAACTGGAATTTCCTTAATGTAAAGGTTCCCAAAGCAGCAGCCAGTTAACTACATGTGAATGTCCAGTTAAAATGATCTAAGTCTAACCTGTTGTCAGAAAGCATTTCCACAGTGACTTTCTTCCCAACAAACTTGTGTCGGTTTCCCATCTTGAAGCCAAGAGTCTTGCGCAGGCGCCGCAGCCTGCGGGAACAGTAGCCCCTGGAAACAGACAAGGATTTTTTTTTTTTAATTCTACATTACAATAAATGAAATACAACATAGACAAAAAACGTCACCACAAAACTTTTAATATGCAAGATAAACAAACAAACAGCATATAAATTATCACTATATCTTAAACTCCGCAAATATGAAAATGTGGTGAAGACAAGCAGACACAAGCTTTGAGTTTAACTTTAATTCACTTTAATTGTTCCATTTACCTGCATTAACACATAAATGTGAGCCCAGTAATGTGAACAGATGTCTCATATCAGTGTCTTTACATTGGGTGAAAAACTGCTGCACCACACACACACACACACACACACACACACACACACACACCTCCACCCTGTCATGTATGACCTGAGCCAGCTCACCTGTATCTCTGGTAATCTCCATGCCTCAGGCCGTGCTGCTGCTGGGATTCTTTGATGATTTGCAAGACTGAGATTAAACGTTAAGGTACAAACCTTATGTGACCATCACACATGGGACTCTGAGGGACAGTTTACCATTTATTTTCAAGCATGAACGTTTCAGTATTGATAGCAGTTATTGTATGCAGGCACCAAGACAAGCTGTTTTAACTAAAGGAAATGCAACCGCTAATGAAACTCAAAGATGACATCACATAATAGCTAGCAAACCTAAAATATGTCCTCAGACCCCCCCAAATACATTGTGAATACATATAAATACCCATTTACCACTGACAGCCTGCTTCAGTATGACACGTAGCCTAATAACCGCTAGCTTATCCTCCAACTGAGCTAGCTAAAAGCTAACGTTAGCTTCTGAGCGTGAAACATGCTCGCAGAAGGAAAAGGTCAAAGAGCACGTGTCGTGTTCTTAAGGATACTTTCCAGTCCGAGTCCTCCATCCGGTAAGTTTTCTTTATTTTCTTCCATTAGGGAAACTTTAACGTCGTTTTGCTTGTCTGCGGCCATCTCTACACGCTAACAGCTAAGCGGCACACATACACACATGCCCAGTCAGAGGTGCAACCAGCAACCAATGAGTGCGCAGGGAGGGGCAAAGGGGCAAACTTCGCGAGACTTTGCTGATGTGCCTCACGATGCAGTCGATTCAATGAAATACGCCCCACTGCCCCCGAAACAACAAATAAACAAAAACAATCTAAATAAATAATAAAAAAAAACCTTTATTCTTCTTAATATCCTTATCAATACAGCTACTGCTATTATTATAATTAGAATAAATTATATCATCATAAAATTTAACCAGCCCTCTTTGCTTTTGTATCCACCTTTGTATTAATGTTCCTATTTAATATATAGACTGGGCAGTGATAGTGCAGTGGTCAACGCTGTTGTCTCACACAAAGCTTCATCATCCACTTCAAATCCACCTGCTGTTTGAGGCCTTTCAGTGTGCCGTTTGTGTGGGGTCTTCAGCTTCCTCCCACAGAGCAAGTAACATTAATAATATTCGGAGGATATAAAGGGACAGTCACCAATGTACTGACCAATTTACTTGTGTTTTATTATAGCAGTTTCAGTCCTCTATACCTGTGTGGTATCGTGTTGTATTTTAACTTAATATTTGAACTAAACTACAGTTTACTAATACGGTAAGACTGTTTTCTTAACTGCTTGTTCCATTATTGTGAACAGTCTTTGAACCTTCAGGAAACCAGAATCAAAAGTGCCATCAACAACCAGAAAAAAATACAATATAAATATTAGAGAGGGATTCCATATCTTTTAATAGAAATGTAGAGAGAAATCCAAAAGGTTCCTCTGTGACCGCTGTGTAGCCACCAATTACACACAGATAAATAAACCTGATATAGCCATGTCAGCGCCTTGAATGTACTGAGCAGAGACTGTAGGATCAGTAAGGGCTGAGTTAGCAAAGTTAGGAATACGAACTCTTGTGGTACATGTATACACACAGTGGGTTCATGTGCACCTCTATCCCAAAAAGTCTCTTATTTTTGGACCGCTCTGAGAAAATATGTTTCACAAGTACGTTCGTGACTGTCATTGTGTTTTTAAAAGAAATGCAAAATCAGGCAGGTGTTCCAAACAGCAGGGGCATTCAGATGTTGTCAGCTGCAGATATGTATCTGAATAGAAAGTTTTTGATCTCTGAGATGTGCATGGTCTCTTTGATGGTTGTGTCTCTGCTGCGGACCTGAAGGAGGCCACTTTCTAACGTGTTCTCACCGATGATGATGGTGAAAAGAACGCCCATCTCATCGTATCTGCAACGCGTCCACACAGAAATACAGAAACACAAGTTTAAAGAAAGGTAAAGTTACTCAGTTTGCATTATGTGCTGATTTAACGGCATTTACTTGGCATTCAGCTGCTCCATTGATGTTGGCAGAGTTTCAAGATATCCAGGCCACACAGAGATCTTAGCTTCCAGGAACTCCTGCAGAAGGCCTTCACAAATCTGAAGAAATATATTTAAAACACTTTTAATGCAATTTGATGCAACACCACAGAAGAAACACATTCAATCAGATCCTTTTAAGCTGAAAAATGTATATTTGCATGGAAAAACTCCACGAAGAAAAAGCATGTAACATGTACTTCATGTTTTCATTACCTGCCTCAGCTCCACAGTGGCTCCTCTAGCAATATTTAAAGCCACTTTAATGGGAGCCAACACTGGATGCAGCTTCAGGACCTGAAATCAACAGTGCAACAAATCTCAGAGATAGTAGTCACGCCATAAATAGGAAACCCGCGAAAAGGTTTTTCTGCATATGCAGCGAGCTGTTAAGCACAATCACCTTTCTTTGGTGCAGCTTTTGCTTGCTCTCTTCTCTCTTCAGCTGCTGGAGTGAGTTGGACAGAAACGCCATCGCACCACGGTCCATGTTTGCGGTAATGGAGACGACATGAGGAAGAGACTTTCGTCCATCTCGATGCTGAAAGACATCGGGTAAGAGAGATGACACTGCGTGTGATTAAACTGAAGAAAAGCAACAGACGAGCAGCTGCCCATGTTTCTTATGAGACCTGGTGGTTCTTCTTCCTAAAGTCGTTTAGTTCAACTGAGATTTCTGAAAGCCTCTATCAGCTGGGAGCTAAGGGAATTTTTGACATCAATTTGACTTCCTGTTTTAAGACATGTGCCTCATCAGAGAACCAGAGCCTCTGCAATAGCAGCTTAGGAGCACGACCGAACCTCGATCCTGACTTAAAGCACACTCTAAAAGAAGCAGACGGACCTGCAGTTTGGACCGGTCTCCTTTGTGTATGTGCAGCAGCTCGGCATCTCCTCGACTCCACAGTGTCTCCAGGACCTCCTGACCCCACGGGAAGTTGTAGATGATCCTCACACCGCGAGATGCCGCCTGTTCGAGCTCCTCCTGTTGGACTTCATTGCTGCTGAAGTCGGACGGGGAGAGGGCAAACTGGATAAAGAAAATGAAACAAAGAGAAAAGCTGAGTTATTAATGTTTGTAGTTTATAACGCTGGGAAAGTGTTCTTACTGGAAAATACACATTTATGCACTGGTGCATCACACAGTTTTAAATTTGTCTGAGATGTTTCCCTCCTCAAAGACTCACTTTTCTCCACCACTTCAGCCTCTGTCGTGTCCAGTGGTCCAGCCACTGGGACGATGTGCGAGGAGAGCAAAACCACACTAGAGATGTTTGGGTGACCTCAGCTGAGCTGACAGAAAACAGAACATACAGTGTGTTAATATGACATACTTACCTCATAAGGTCTGAAAAAAGGTTAATGTGAACTCATGAAATACTGTATTAACATTAAAAAGCTAGCTCAGATAAACAATATAAAGAAACAAAATCCCAGTGAAGTCTGTTTGAATTTTTATTTTTCATAAGTGTACCCACACAGACACTCACACAGATTAGAAACAACAGAGAAATCCTCACCAACCAGAGCCTTCTGCAGGCTGGAAGCACAGACCCGTTTCAGCCAGACCAAACGGCAGCTTCCTGTACACCAGCTCTAACGAGGGGACAAACTGCTCCAAGGCACCTGGAAAGAAAACACAACACGCGTGAACCATCAAGACTAATTTGAAAAAAATTATTTTAGTTTTTTAGTTTTACAACAATGTAAAAGACAGAGACATGTTAAAGAGAAATGTTACTAGCTGAATTTCAGAAGCTGATGAGCACTTTCACACATCACTGAAGTCCTGACAGTATCCTTGACATGGTATTTCAGCTCTTGCCATCATCTTTCTTACTTACTGAGTTTACTACAGTATGAAAATAATATTCCAAGAACAGCTCTTGTTTCCATTCACCTTACTCAAATAAAAGTACCACAGTGCTGGCATCAAACTGCACTTAAAAGTATCAAAAATATCCATAAACCATTAAAAGAAATACATGGAAGATCATAAATGCAATAACGTGAAGCAGTTGGTACACCGTGTCTTTGCTTGTAGTTTATAAATCATCTGTGGTGTCATTACTTTACTGTGCTGTGTAATGCTAACTCTCAGTATAGAAATAAAAACGTGTATGTTAAGCTCTATTATCATCATTATTTATTACAGGTGTGTGAGGCAGCTTACCTTGCAATAAGTTTGTTCTCATACTTGGCGACATCTGCAGGAGCATGCGCACTTCCTCGGCGAGCCGCTCCTTGCTTAGCTCCTTCTGCCCAAGTCTCTGTTTCAGCAGTTCACATTCAACAATCCTCAGCTGGCCCTGTCCACCTGTAGGTGCTTCCCTGCTGCTGCTGCTCAGGGTGTTAATCCCAAAAATCTGAGCTCCGGACCTAGTCACTGAATGCCACCACTGGTCCAGCAGATTTCTCTTGAGCTCCATGCCCAGAGGTCCATAGCTGCAGCACAGCCCGCGCTGAAACAGCTCCACGTTGGCGTGACCAGGAGAAACAAAGAACCTGTCCACGCAGAGCTGCAATAACGTAGTGACCTGGTCCACAGTCTCAGTCTGGGATGTGCTGCAGCGTCTCCAGCTGTGCTGCTTCAACGTCACAGTGAATGCACTTCTAGACAGGATGTTTCTTACACACCGAGTAAACATGATGAAGAACCCGCTTCAGATAAAGTTTCATTAGGAAACAACAAGCTTTAAACCCTGTAGACTTAAAATATTCGCTAAGCGCACGGTCCTAACTGGCCGCATACTGGAGTGAAAAGAGAAAAGATGAGTGCATACGGTGGTTTGAATAGTACATGTGAACTGGGCTCACTGTGTTAAACTCCCAATGAAAGCTAACTTTAGCGAACCTTGCTAAAAGCAGCGTCTACAAATACAGACGGCTGTCGGTGCATTAAGAGTCGGACAGTTTCCCCGCTGTCACACAACTAATGTCCAATTAGCCGCTGCTCACACTTCACATCTCATAGGAAACACATATAAGTGTTAGCAACGCATCTGTTACATGTGGTGTGTGATCCGGAAATTAAATCCTTATATCCGGGTAGAGGAGACTTTCAAAATAAAACGAAAACGTCTACATCCTTCACCGATTCAGTGTTTTGGGTGCTTTTCTGGCTGACAGATTAAACTTAATTTGGAAGTGAATGGAGGTGGTGAGTGAGTCTGTACCCATTACTGTACAAAAACAAAAACAGCAGTTTAATCTAAATTGATTTTTTTCAGTTCATTTATCCGATTATAGTGTACACTATGATTATAAAACTACAAAAAATTTAAATTAAAAAAGGATACTTGTAAAAATTATAATATAGTTAATAGAAATGACTACACCTCTGATTTACCTTTAACCAATCTTTGACCTTTACCGTGAAAGGTTTAATATGTGTATTTGATTTGATTTGAAAGTGTGTTCCTTAGATGACAAACCTTTATTGAAAAAGCTGTCTAAATTTAGTTCTGCAATATAGTAATTCACCGTCGTCTGTCACTGTGCTCATAATAATGCGATTATTACGCTGTTTTTTTTATTATCCATTATTAGTTTGATAATATAAATTGCTTATTTATAGATAGTGATGCTTGTGCCCAAACTGTCATACAATAGACAGATAAATAGAGCGCCACTTTGCATTTTATTATTAATTTCTGTCCTGTCTTCCTCCCCTTAACCCAAACAAAAAAAACAAAAAACAAAACAGGCAGCCATGGGCCAGAGCCAGAATATTCTGGAAAGACTGCATCGCTCAGCTGGCTCGGGAACTCCTTGGTGTTCCCTAGAAAGAGCTGCAGGTTGGTGAAAGGTTTAAAGCTTTGCATTTAATGTGTTGTCCCAGTGACCCAGAGAATCAACAGAAAAATGGATGGATAAATGGGTGAAATTTAACAAAAAAACCAAAACAACAGCGGAACAGAGCTCTGCCAGTTTCCCTGTAGCACCACTCAGAGGTGTCAAAATCAAAATCTACCCCCCACCACCACCCAAAAATAACAAAAACACCAAAATCCCCAAATAGAGAGAACACAGACACACAAGGTTACCATCTTTTCTTATTTTTATTGAAAAGGGCCACACGCACCCCTTTTATAGATGATCTCCATAACATCACTTTAGGCATACCACAAACTGAAAACACTGTATTACCTAGTAAAAATAAATTACTGAGGAATGTAACAAAAAACAAACAAAACAAAAAACCAAAAATAGTCAAGGAAAAGTGCAGCAATCATGGTTGCACTATAGGAGACGTATTTATGACTCCATGTAATGCTCTGGGTTTATGGAACAATTCCAACCCTGCTGTAAGCAAAACAAAGTTAAACAGTACAAAGGATAATAATATTAATAATAATAATAGTAATAATCATCATACTGTAAGATTTCAGGACTAAACAAAAATCATGTTGGTTCCATTTATTGTGCATATATCATATCTACTGAGGGAAGGGTGGTGGCATGGTGTAGGGCACCATTGGTGGTGGTGGCGGCGCCTGCTGGGCCTGTGGGGGCGGTGGCTGGGAGTTGAATGGGAATGGTGGGTGGTTCATACCATTCTGAGCGGCCCTCTGCATACCCCCAAACTGAGGGGGACCCTGGAAGCTTTGGTTACCAAAGCCACCCACCTGGTTTGTAGGAGCGCCAAAATTACCCTGTCCATTGCTGTTGCTGTAATTGCTGCTACCATAGTTACCACTAGAGTTACCACTATTGCCTCCATAGTTGCCACCATTTTGGGCCTTACTGCCACCAAAGGAGCTCTTTGGCCCATTGCCGAACCCTCTGTCGCTGTCCCTGTAGCTGCTACCACTGAAGTTACTCCTCCCACCCCCAGAATACCTATCCCGACGATCATCCTTGTAGCCACCTCTTCCCCCCCTTCCACGACCTGTGTGAGACAAAGGAGAGAGAAGGAAGGGTGGGTTAAAACACCGTGGCTGTGGCACCAAGACACAGAAACCAGCATCAGGGCTGCTATGAGAAAGTAAAAAAAAAAAAAGAAAAAGTCACAATTAAAAAGTAACACAATTACTTTATTAGATCTAATTACTTTATTAGATATAAGGAAAAACACCTAATAACTGATAGAAGAACAAATTGCAAAGTTCAGTAAGGATAATAACAATCTAGAGCTCTACTTTGAAGTCAGTTTATTTTCCCCATAAAATCAGATTTGAACATTATAATAAGAAACATTTCATGCTTATTTTCCTTTATTAATATCCATTCTTGTACTGTACTGGAGTAGCTACACCTGTATGCTGTGTCAACCTTTAAAGTGGAACTACTATGCTTTTCCTTAACAATAACACCTCTCCCTTATCCCCCCCCCACCACACACACACACAAATTGTAGGTGCAGCCCCGTGATGGGGGTGAGAGAGAGAACGAGAGAAGTAAATTACAATCAATATATTAAAATATGAAAAGAAAAAAACCCCTTTAACCTTCAGTTTTATAACTGAGTTTTAAATGGTCAAATATGAAATAAAAATGATAATAATTACAATAAATATATTTATGATGACCTATGTTTGATGCTGAAATGTCAAAAGAACTAAAATGGAGACGTGCCAACCAGATGCTGGAGATAAAACTTAAGGTGTTGGCGAAGCTGTGCTCAGAGTCCCAGCGTATGCCTGAAATGACCATATTAGGCATATCCGTCTCTTGTATAGGTCCAGGAACAATGAAAACTGAAAATGAGTGTTTACAGCAGTCTAAACCCTTTAGCTTTTATTTAGAGACTAACTCCTGATACTTGGATCTCAGTTTTTGAAAAAGAATAACTGGTTCACTTTAAATCGCCTCTCTAATAACATCATTGATCAATAACAAAAACTGAGTATCTACTCATCAGTAAGTCTAGCTCATGTTTAAATCCTAATGTAAATAAGAATGACATTTTACCTCCTCTGTCCTCTGCCATCTGGATCAGCTTGGGGTTAATGGCCTGGTTGGCCTCGCGGAGCACAGAGATCAGGTCACTGGCCTGTTTCATGTTGTTGGGGGTGAAGAAGGTGTAGGCTGTGCCCGTTTTTTGACTTCGGGCTGTGCGTCCAATGCGGTGGATATAATCCTCGGAAGAGTTAGGGTAGTCATAATTGATGACAAATTTCACATCCTCCACATCTGTGAAAGTGTTGCAGTGTGGCAAAACAAAACAAGGAGGCCACAAAGGATTTTGCACACCACAACAGCCAGATCAAAGGGAAAAGTTAGCAACTGGGAAGGCTGGGGAAGAAAAGTGACTGTTAGCCTGTGGAGGAAACACGTTAAAACATCAGAATTGCGTACAAGTCTACTCCATGGGAATACTACTGTGGGAAGAGAGAAACGATGCACACTCCAGTTGCTTACCATAATCAAAAGACATGATTCTCCCTTTTGTTAAACAAGGGAGAAAAAAAATGGATTTAAGTCTTACCATTAAGGAGTATGCATTCACTAGTCCTTTCCCAATGCAGCGAAATCCCCCACAAATTGTCAAGTGACATCCAGGAGCTTCTACGCAGTTGGGCCACGATATGCACTGGGGCCTCCTCGTGCCAATATAGGACCATTGAGTGGTACATTTTTGCATGTCCAGGCTTTTCCCAGTACACTCTCAAAAGAAGCTTGTTATTAAAGGCCACACTGCACGTCTTGCCAAGACAAAATAGACCGAGTACTAATTTAAACAGGGGCCCGCTTCAAAAACCATAAAAAAGAGCCAAACATTGAACCCTGTGGGACCCCTGAGCGAACACAGAACAATTACCACCACCCCCACCCCCTTCATCAGTATCATCAAGGCAAGATCTTCCAAGAAGCCAGTGTTCACTTGAGAAAATGTCTCTTGTTGGCAGGTCTCGACATGACTATAAAACGCAGGCGAGGGAGGAACTTTGGTTTGAGCTGACTCTCTCTTTTTCGATTCACTAGATGCTCCCACTACCCCCTAAACACATGTGCCAGGTCTCCTCAATTTTCAGAGACATGATTTCAAACTGCTCTCTCCATTTTCAAGGAATCCAGCACTTTGACGGGAAAAGAAAACAACTGAAAGCTTTGACAAGCTCACACCCATGCTATGTGATACAAGCTCCGAAAGGTAACAATTGTTCCAAATCTCAAACAGGTGACTTGCAATACAGCGCTCTCTAACACAACAGCATGCAAGGCAAAAGTCACAGCATCAAGCATATCTTTGTTTTTTTTGTTTTTTTAAACGTTTGAGTTGGAAACAGCTGGATGGCATTTGTCAGGTGAAATCCATGGACAGAGAACAGATGTGTGCGTTTTTCAACAACATATCAGAGACAAAGGCTTAGCCACACAGCCTTTGAAGATCACTGGCACACAAGAGCTTTCACCTCTCTAGGCCCACTGGGTGGCAAGCCAGTTGAGCAATTCCAATATGTCATCCTGCTCCCTCTCGAGGCCTGGGACTGTCATGCCTAGCGCCTGCCACAAAGACTCCACCTTAAGGTGAGGAAAAACTCAGAAAATGCATAGAAAAGTTAAAGAAAGCAAAAGCACTTTCTTTAAAATAAGTGTAACACTGATAATAAAGTAGTACTATTCAATGCCATACTGACCTAAGCCGCGGGAGGCCACATCTGTAGCAATGAGAATCGGGGCTTTGCCATATCTGAATTCTGGAAGCAAAGGGACTTAATTGAGTAAAATATAGAGTAACAATGATTGTTTCCATATTAAAACCCAAATCCACTTTTATTAACATGACACAAAATCATATATCTTACCGTTAAGGACCCAGTCCCTCTCCTGTTGGCTCTTGTCTCCATGGATTCCCATTGCAGGCCACCTGTCACACACACACACACACACACAGTCAGCCCAGATTAGTCCACTGTGGAGCATGTGTTGCAGCAATCTTGAAATGCCTGTAGGCTCTTACTTGCGCAGTTACTGTGAACATTTATCTAAAGTAACTTTAATTTTATGTGTTTCTTGGTCAAAACCTGCATGTATATTTACAGCAAATGTGACACATGTTACTTCAAATATTTGCTGAACTTGACTGTAAATACGATTAAAAAAAATTAAGGATATGGACTCCTTACCCATCTCTCCTCATCCTCCTGGTGAGCTCATCACAACGTCTTTTGGTCTCCACAAAAATAATGGTCTTGTTCTCCTTTTCACTCATGATCTCCTCCAGCAAACGGATCAGTCTTACAGAGAGCAGACAACAGAGAAAGTCTACTCATTATTCATCTACTGGCTGAATAAAGTTCTCTACCAATTTAAAGCACGTAAATTTACGTTTTGTGTTTAAACGGTTAAGCTAAAATATTATGAAGATGGTATGAACACAACAGGATTAGAGCCATTTTAGATTTAATAAGACATTTTTCTTTATCTACAGTACATAATTAAATATAGAACACAACTGGATTTTTCATGTTTAAGCACTCATTAAGGGTGGTATAAAGCATTTACTCACTTGTCCTCCTTCTCAAGGTCATTGCAAACATCAACTATCTGCAGGATGTTATGATTGGCACTGAGCTGCAGTGCTCCAATATTGATCTGGACATAGTCCTTCAGGAAGTCCTCAGCCAGCTGACGAACTTCCTTAGGCCAGGTGGCGCTCCACATCAGGGTCTGACGATCTGGCTGGTGGAGAACAAAAAAATAAATAAAAAATTTTACCAACACAGGTTTACTTGATGTATTCTGGTTCAGTTCTGAGGTCTTCTTTCGTCGAATTTTTGAGGCCCTTGCCCTTAAAAGACTATGCAAATTACATATCATATGAAACCACTAAAATAGTTGCCATCTTTGTGGCATGAAAACCTGTTTTGACACAGATTCTCAGAAATATAATGTTAACTGTCTGCAAAGCAAAAGCAGAAACAACCTACCCGAATTTGGTCCACTATTTTGCGGATCTGAGGTTCAAATCCCATGTCCAGCATGCGGTCAGCTTCGTCCAGCACCAGATAGGTGCAACGACGCAAATTAGTCTTACCGCACTCCAGGAAATCAATGAGACGACCCGGAGTAGCGATGCAAATCTCGACACCTTAAACAAAAAACGACAAAATAGTTTTTTTAAACTTAAAACCAATACAATTAAACTGTAATCCTTAAAGAAAAACTTTAAAGAAAATATACCTCTTTCAAGGTCCCTGATTTGGGGCCCTTTGGGTGCCCCGCCATAGATGCAGGTGCTCTTCAGACGGGAGGCCCTGCCGTATTCAGCCGCCACTTGCTGCACCTGTTGGGCCAGCTCACGGGTTGGTGCCAGCACCAAGCACTAAAAAAACGATTTACATTCTTTTTAAGTCTCAACATTTCAGCTGTTTTTCCACATGACAAAAAATATGGATGACACATGTTTATAGATTATATATCAAAAAGTGTGGGTCTTGAAAGTACTGTAGATGGGTAGCAAAAAGTCATAAATGGAAGAAAATGTATTTTTAATTATTTTTTTGTTTGAATTAAAACGTAAATATTTAATATAAATAATTTTTCATTTTAGAGTCAAACTTGTGTCTTGTCAAGAGATGGAAAAAACTAAAAGACTGCAGTGGCTATGAGGATGTAAAAAGGCATCAAGATATATAAATGAATCAGTGAAAACACAAAGGAGGAAAGATTTTCAGATTTCAAAATGGCAGTCAAAAGGATGGGATTGGCTGTTTTACACAGCAAGACTTTACTTACAATAGGCCCATCTCCATGCTCCAAGAATGGCTGGTGTTGGATGTGCACAATTGCAGGCAGAAGGTACTAAAAAGAGGATGAAAAGGAGTGAATTTGCATGTAATGCAACTATTAATACATAACATTACATCAGTGTTTTGAAACAATAAAGAGTTTTCTGCCATATCTCCTGTAACTCCATAACATCAGTGGTGTGAATTTCTTGCAAAAGACAGCAGTGTTAACATGGTTTTAAGTCAAAACATTTTGTCCTAAATGAATATTTTACAACTCATAGCATCTGGTCAGTCTCAACGGAGTCACTCTTACACTTAATAGAATAAAGAATGTAAAATCAAAGATTGGCTAAATTCACCAAACAGAAAAACACATATAAGACAATCATGCTATAAAAAATCTATACTGTATTATGTTTTAAAATGCTTTGGAAAGCCAAAGTAACCACATAGCACCATTAATTTTATTCACCATCTTGGCTGAAATGGTTAAAAAAATAAAAATAAAAAAATAAAAAATTCTAACTGTATTAAACTTACTGCAAGGGTCTTCCCAGAGCCAGTCTGAGCAATTCCAACCATGTCTTTGCCACTCAGGGCTACGGGCCACCCCTGAGACTGGATTGGAGTTGGTTCAGTCCAGTTTTGTTTGACAATTACATCCATAACGTAGCCTGAGGAAGCAAGACATGCAAGTTTAGTAGCTGGAAGTTGAAATATCAGCATAGGGTAATAGAGCAGACAGGCAGTTCTTAATTATTTAAGCAGCATGAATTTGTACTCACTTGGAAATGCAGCTTCGTGGAACTTTACAATCGGTTTGGGGCAATCTCTGCCTTTAACTGTCACTTCTTTGCTTCTTCGGTACTGTTCAACCTCTTGCTGGAATTCCAAAAAGAAATAAAAAGACACAAGTTCACATTAAAGCAGCAATACCCAGTGAAATCGTGTATAATTTAAGAGCTTTAAGTTTTATGTTTTTTCTTTCCTAGTTAAAAAAATAAAGAAAATAATGCAAAGTCAGGCCTTACAAGTGGTCTGCGGGTGACATCTGGGTGCTCCTGGTAGAAGTTCTTTTGAAACTTGGGAAGCTCATCGAGGTTCCAGTGCTTCTTTCGCAGCCTCTCCCCAGGGTTACCAAACTTTCCAGGAGGAGGTCCGCCCCTATTGCCTCCTCCTCCACCACCAAAACGAGGAGGCCCACCGCTATATCTTCTTGTGGAAAAAAAAAGAAAAAGAAAAGATACAACATTTTTTTTTTTTTTAATAAAAAGTACCCTTTTTAAAAAAAACAAAAAAAAACAACAACAGTTAACTGCTTAGCCATACCTATAGAAATTTTCTTAAGGATGCAAAATGAAACACTGTAATTGTTTAAATAATTGAAGTGGTAGGAATCTGGACTTTTGGCTTATACTATGAATAAAGTTAATCGCAGCATCACTGCTGGGGTTTTGGCCTGTTTTGTCAACTTTCTTTGATCGCAGCGCTAGATGTAATTCCTGTCTCCAGAATTTTAGCGTACCATAAGGAAACAGCCTTTGTAAAATATTTATAAAGGCATTTGTTACACAAAACACAATCTTCCTATTATATCCATCTTCTATGTATTTATTTACTGGAAGAAGAGGTTTGTAAAACCTAAATATTTACTTTACAGAAAATCAACACCTGTGGAATTTTGGGGAAAATGGAAAAGTGATATGATGGAAGATATGCTTTATATTGTTTTTGAAAATAACAGCATTCACCAAAAAAGTACCCATAGATGAAAGAAATGACAGCAAATAAATTCATTAAATGGAATGAACACAAGTCTAGGACCAAAAATTTATAGGTTGAATCTTTTCACTATTTCTTTAGAGGTTTTACCCAGAGCCGAAGAATACAAACTGGCTCTGTGAAATTTTAAGCTCATTTTGGTATTTATGGTGTAATTTACATTATTATAATATACTTTTTTTAAAATCAAATAGTCAGACAGTGTAAAAACAAACCAACAAAGACTTTTGCCAAAGGAGGTCACACACAGTGCTTTGGGAAAACAGACAAACTTTTCCAGATGCCATCTTAACCAATGATTTGCACCTCTATTTAAACAATTTGATTTAGATCCCTTTTTAAAATAGTTAATAATTGATTTAAAAATGTGATATGTGGTGTGTGAACGTTTACAACTTTTTAAGTAGGGCATGGTAGAAAGTTTAAGAACCACACCCTTAATTGTACATGGACTGATCTTTCACACAGACTGGTCAAGACAACCGGAAAACAACAACAAAAAGCTGTTACGTCAAATGCATAGGTATAACAGGTTAATACTTACATATGAAATGTACTTTACAAAATTAGATAAAGCAGTTAAGATTATTTCTCTCTCATAAACAATTCTATAAAAGGGGTAAACTTACTACTAGGTAGTACACTAAGACAATCAATTTTTTTTTTTTTTTTTTTAAAAAGTGGGGCTCAACGTCATTGTGTAGCATGAATTTTTAGGAAACAGTTTTTGGAAAATATTTTAATTTTAAAGTCCTTTGGTAAAATGTGTTATGTAAAGAAAACTTAAAACTGTAATCATCATCTTTATGTAACGATGGCTTTTATGTCCCGTTTATTTATGTATTTTTTATTTAAGAATATTTATTCCTTGTAGCCTTTGTTTTTGATGAAAACTAGTAATGAATAAGCTAAGGCTTCAGCCTGCATCTTTTCAGTATACAATCTATGTTCTTTCCGTTTAATTCAATCCTTTGCCGTTCTGTTTTTATTTTTTATTTTTATGGTCATTTAATTGATTGTCATTCTTGAGAAACTGCCAATAACAGTCTGTTGCAGTAATTTTACAAGTACATTTCACCAAAACAAACGCTAAATAATGACAAAAAATCAAATGAAAAAAGTTTCATAAACAGTCCTACATTATATATATTTAACTTTATATTATTATTGCATATTTATACAACATCATGTTTACTAACATTGAAAGCCCATATATAACTATGAATGCTGTACAGGCTGAACAGGTTCAAACCGCTTATGCGGGGCCATTTTTGAATACCGCTTCCGCATAAACAATAACATGTCACACCACCGAGCCTGACGTGACCCGGTTAACACACGGTTAAACTGGGCTGTTATGAGGTTTCGTTTTGCCTCCAGTGACAGAAAACGACTCGTTAGTAATAATTTGGGCCTCTGCGACATAAATCTTGCACTCTCAAGAGGAGACACTTCTGCGTCACATGCTCCGGTAACGGGAAGGCTGCCGTGCAAACGCCGACACGGAGCCGCCGTTCGCTGCCATTTTATCTCCAAACGGCAAGGAAATGGATTGCATTACACTGACAGGGCGCCGCCCGCATAGACACAAGCGTACATTCTAATAGACGTCTTTACTTACTAACAGAAAGGCGACAATAAACCACGAACCCCTCGCAGTGACATTTGTTTTGAGACGTAAGACAGCGCTGCAGCCAACGGCCGAATGCTACACTTGGCATTTTTTGCTAACATTAAGAAAACCCACACTTACCCTCGGTCTCTGCCACGATCTCTGTCTGAAAAACCTGGCATTGTGTTGTAGACTGCTGTGAAAAAAATGGGATAAGAAGAAATATCTGCTGCCGGCCTATAAAACAGGCGAAAAATCTACGAGCTGAAAGCGCACCGGCGAAATAAAAAGAAAATGCCGGCAGACAAAAGTCTGTCTACCGAGACGGAAACGAGGTCAGACGGGACGGATAACATTTGTATCAATGCGCGTTTTTCGTTCGTATTCACTGTGGTACTATTTTATGTTCGCGTTCGGGGCTGTGACGTTTATTTCTACAGTAGATCCATACCGGTGCTTTCTTTCTTTCTTTCTTTCTTTCATCCATCCACCCCGTTGATATCAGTGACGTAATGCTAAAAACAAAAGCATTTTTTCTGAGAAGTGTATGATAATTGAACAGTAGTGCAACTACCTCCGCCAAAGTGAATAAAGTTTAAAAAAAAAAATCTACAAGCCTTCCAAAAAACATAGACATCCTTTACAATCATTAGACCTAACGAAGATCCTGGCAATTGAGTATTTACAGATGTTTCTAATGCAAACCTTTAAAACGGTCCACATTCAAAAACAAGTCTGTCATCTCTTACTGGCATGATGTTTGGGTAACTGGAAATATGTTGTTTTCTAAAACCCTTTTGTCTGTATTTTTAGATAGTGTGGTTATTTAATAGGATTTACATGGGATTTATAATGTGTATGTGTTTTGTTAGTGTGATGGGGCTCCATGGTGTTTAGGATTTATATATTCCCAACATGGGAGCATTGTGAGAGAAGGTCAGCAGCAAGAGTGAAAGGAAAAGTTTACAAAATGGTTGTGAGACCTACTGTGATGTAGGGTTTGGAGATGGTGCTAACCAAAAGACAGATGACAGAGCTGAAGATGTTAATATTTTTGTTGGGAGAGTGCAGAATAGGCAGGTTTATAAATTAAAAAATGTAAAAGTACATCAGGGGGACAGCTCAGGTTGAGCTGTTTGGAGACAAAGTTAGAGAGGCAAAGTTGAGATGGTTAAGAGGTTGGAGGAGGGATAGTGTATAGTGGAACAAAGGATGTTAATATAGAGCTAAAAGGGAGGAGGAAAAGAGGAAGACTAAAGGGAAGGTTCGTGGATGTAGTGAAGGTGGACATGCAGAGATTTGTTGTAACAGAGGAGGATCCTAGAGATAATGTCAAAGGGAGCAAATGGTCATCTGTGGCGACCCCTAAAGGGAGAAGCTGGAAGAACAAGAAGAAAGTGTGTACATGCCCAGAAACTGCAGATAGAAATTATTAACAAAATGAAAATGCAATTCTCCACACATCTTTTATTTCTACTTCATCTGTTTAATTGTGTCTGTTTCACTGACCAGAATTTCCCAAAAACTACTGAACAGATTTCAGTGCCGTTTTGTCAACAAAAATGACAATATTTTTACAATTTTCTTTTAAGAAATGCAGATGTTTACCAAATGTATGGCAATTTAAAAAACATACCTCAGTAGACACTTTGCTCACTTTAAATTTTGTACACTTCACTGTACTCACTGAAATATCCCTGGGTTATCATGTGGAAATAACCAAACGCTGACTTTCTACGGTCATTATGACAGACACAGAATACTTGACATTACATTTTTAATTATTAAGCTATAGTTTTCCTCCAAATCTTCCTTTAATTGAACACGGCCAGCAGTCTCTAAATGCTAAAGTGAAATAAATTTTGTAACTACCTGACATTAATACTATTATAATATTATCAACATAAATGATGGTTCATACTGTTGAAATATCTTGAACAGCATGACATGCAAGATGCACAACCCAGTAGTTTTCTGTTCCTTCCAGCATTAAGGTCTTTGGTTTTATAACTAACATTCACACTAACAACCACCAAAGACTTCTGTGCTGTGTGAAGAGCATCAAAGATAAAACAAAACAAAACAAAACAAAAAAACCCAGAAGCAAAAAAACCTTTCTGCGTGCTCCAGGGAATTTTAATAAATCAGGTTTGTGGCTAATAAACATATTTTGAGGACAATAGGTTTCAACCCTGATTCACAAAAATTCAGTGCTGAGATAAGGGGACAAAACAATATCACTGCAAAAAAATCCAGTCAGAATAACAGCAAATGAGTGTTTATTTGACAAATAATAATGCTAATTCACACAGTTAATTCACAATTAATTAGAGATATAAAAATCCTATGAAAAATGGTTGCATGCCACCGATTAATGTGCCTGCAGAAACATAAAAATAAAATTATAACCCAGATATTTTTTACCACATGCAGTCATATTTCTGACAATGATGAGTTGTTTATACGTCTTGCTTATTATAAATCTTTTCTTTAACTTGCAAATTGTATATTTCTTGAACAATTACACAAAAATACTATCACTGAAATAATATATGGAAATGATACATATCTTCATGTATATCATTACAATCCTATTTTTTTAAATGATGCGGTTGATACACAACCTGTGATAGCATATAAAAATATGATCTTTTGATATTTTGTGTAATAAGTAGCATAGCAAAGTTCACACTGCACAAGATATAATTTATACTTGATTTTGTTTCCAAATTCACTTTTGCATCAGTGTTAATGTAATTGTAGAATCATGTAAAATGCCATGTTAAAGTCATTCTGTCCATATGTGTTTGAATAACCATTTTAATATATTTTAAATTATTAATATACGTACTTTTGTGTGGTCAGCAGTGCTGTTGCACGCATCCATTCCTAAGTTCTTCTCTGAGCACAGACATTTACACTGAGCACTGTTGGAAGTTTTAATTGTATTTTTTGTCTTTTCTAGAAACGGAGAGAGAAAAACATGAGTAAGGCAATATTTTCACAGTAAACACTGTTTTAAAAGTGCGCTTTATGGTTGCACTGGCTTATGTTTCACTTTAGAGTTTCATCCCACTTTATTAAAATCTAACATTTATATCAATTAAAAACAAAAATATATTACATTTTAACATTACATTGCAATATAGTTTAAGCATATATTAAACGATGATGATGATGATGATGATAATAATAATAATAATAATAATAATAATAATAATAATAATAATAATAATAATAAGTATTTATTCATTCTCTGATTTCTTGGTCCCCCCCGTGAACACTTGTTTGCTTGACTCCTCTTCTCGCTTATAAACAGAGAAGTGATATTTGTGTTGAAAAGCTCTGATGTGGAACTAAAACTGTTTAACAACACAACAAGGAACACACTGCCCTATTTCCTAATTTCTGTTTAGATTAATGGCATCAGACATTCATACCAGATTTTTTTTTTAAAACCTGTCTTCTTTTTTTCTTTTCAAAAATTATATGTGTTGTATTTTACATATTCTGTTACATTGTTCCCCTCTGGCCATCATTTTAGAGTACCTGTGAGGAAGACCAAAAAACTCCAGGTTTCCTTTATCACTACCGCAACCTGTCTCCTTAATGGTGAATAACTGTCTTGTGGCTTTTTAGTATTGTTTTGTTTACTCTTTTTGTTGCCCTTGCTGCTTAACTAATTTCCCCTGGTGGGGCAATAAAGTATTGAATAGAATTGAACTGAATTAAATTGGGATTGTTATATGAACTGTTTTTTTTTTCTGTTATATATATATCTATATCTATATATATCTCTATATATATCTATATGTATATATATATATATATATATATATATATATATATACATAAATATACCCTCAAGCTCCCAGGCCTCTGGTAGAGGACCCGAGCTTGAAGGATAAACCGCCCACAGGGGCGTGCTGGGTGTTTTATATATATATATATATATATATATATATATATATATATATATATATATATCTCTCTCTATATATATATATAACAGTATATATACTGTTATATTTAAATTACCAAATAACAAATCACAGAGGTAAAAGTTTACGTACCACAGAAGCAGAAGAAATTTCCTTCTTTTCCAAGCTTCTTGTTACCATCCGTATTTCCTGTCTTGCAGTTGTTTTTGTTTTTATTCACTGTTGTGCAAATAAAAAAAATGTAAATATTTATTCATAAAAAATGCAGCAAATATCATATTATTTGAAACTCTGTTGTAATTTGTAAATTAAATTTTGAAAACAATACAAACTCACTTTGGACAGCAATACAGATGATCCCAACCAGGAGAAGAACACATAACAAACCCAGAAATGCTGCACAACTTCTGACATGATTTCTCTTTCTAGTTTTCTCAGTGACTAAAGGCATTTAACAATGAAAATATAAAAGAAATAGTTTTTAAAAATAAATATAGCTTCATAAAGTAAATTTAATTCACAGTACAATACTATATAAATACATTTAAACACATTTTCAGAGGTAACAATATTGTATTTGCTCTAGCAAAATAGCCAATCAATTAAATATTAAAATCTCTTGAATACAATATAAATTTGTGTGTTATTGTTATTCATACTTCTAATGAGCATACCTGTGTGCTGAGCTCTTGCCGGTACAGGTGTGTTAGGTGACGTATTCTCCACCCAGGGGTTATCATACACTCTCAGGCTTTCTGCACTTACATAGATGTCGACTATACTTTCCTTCTTCTTGTCAGAGGGAAAGTCTTTGATGCTGTCCGGGTTAGCGTACAATCCTTCCGACATTATTTTTTCAGGCTATCTTACATTAAACACGGACCTATTGCAGTTTTTTCTACTGTACTCTCGGTATTCAGAGTATTTTTTTAAACTTGATATAACAGCAGTTGTGTCTGTTCTTCCAAAAAGAGGTAGGACACAACACAAAAACAGGAAGATCATAAAAATGGGAAGTCATAGATAATTACCGTTTGGGCACCCACTCATTATTTTTGGAAAATGATCGTCGCTAAACTTTGCCATTTGATTTGTGGTTAAAAAATGTAGATAGAAGTAGATATTGTGTTCACAGTTCCTGACCTAGGCATTGTTTAATCAGAGAAGAGAAACAAGAAGTAGGCGAGGCTGAAACAAAGGAAGGAACTCTATAGCAGTGGGTACCATCACTTCTTCAATGTCAAATATACATATAAAACATATGAAAAATATGAAAAAAACTGTCAATAAAATTGTAGACTTTTAAGTCTGGTCACGAATATCAACTTGCAGAAATTGTTTACTGATATCATGCAGCATTCTTCTACAGAAATGTCCTCCAGCTGCATGATGTCAGAAAACAATGGACAACAATGTGGACTAAATCCTAAAATATCAGTGGAAAACATTCTAAAATGCCACGTCTGGGATTTTTAGTTATTAGTCAGTAATTGCCTTTAAAATGTTTTTTTTTTTTTAAATGTTTTTATGAAATAAACACAAAGTCTTATTTTTTTTTAAGTATAGCACCTTTATGTGAGGGGACTGTTTTCAGTGAACATGTATAAACTGTATGTGTGTGTAGTGTCTTTGATTCCCACATAAAAAAAAAAGTGGTTTCTCTTTTAATGTAATGTATGATTCAGTTACTCCTCCAACATTAAGGCTGCCCCAGACAGCAAACAAACTTCGAAACTTTTAGAACACATGGCTCGCTTTTGGTAAATTCTCTGATTGTCTCAAAAATTGTGAGGCGAACCTGTGCCTGAGTTTCTGCAGTCATACTTTGATCTGATTGTAGCTTTAGGACAAATTTGAGCCAAACATTCATTATTATGCGTGTCTGTACATCTGATTCCCCAAAGTCTTTCCACTTACAGAGCCTAATTAGAGTTTCCTTTCCCCACTGCTTTTTCGCACACTCTTTCTGATAACTTGTTCTTCCCAGTCTAACACTTAATTTTCGTCTGACTTCACGATTAATGTGTAGCATAATGAATTCACAGCAGTGACAATAAAAAAGCGCCATGGCTGTTTCCAGCTGAAATAATCATCTCCTTAAACTTCTTAAAATATGCTCTGTGCAAAACATTGTGGAAAAAAAAATAAAACCAAATTCTACTGATAATGACTTACAGACTCAATTTACTTAAGAATTTATGTAGTTTTTAAATGATGTAGCATTTTTTGTATTAATGGTATATATCACCACTGCTGCTGAGGAACACAAAATGGGAACGTAAAACATAAAATTATCGCATTCAAAAACATTTTCACATACAATAATAAAAATGGTTAACTAATGCCTATCAGTTGAATAAACTGAACCTCTTCTAAATGCTACTATAGTAATATAGGATTCAGTAACAGATATAACTATTATTTAGTTATTTTAATTAACATCTTTAGCCATTTTTCTCCATCAGAAAACCATATGACCGTGATAGCTCATAAAATTACTAAGAATTGATAAATTGATTTATCAGTTGGTTTGTTTATTTATTCATTTATTGTTACTTCTTATTGTATCACACAGCTATTTATACATGAAGAATGCAGACTGTAAACCCAAATGCTCAAAGTCATTAAATACATTACAACACAAGTAATTTGAACTTAACTTTAATAAAACACTCCTACAAACTCAATTTCTGAATTGCATATCAATAGTCTGATCCTTTGTTTCTCCAGACTGGATGCTGAAATATCAGTGAGCAGGACACCAAGCACCAGCTTATTTAGTTTTCAATCTCACATATGAAATTTCTTTGAAGATTGCAAGGCAAATCATTCCAGTTTGAGTTTGGCTCTCCTGTAATACTAAGTTCAGCACAGTCTTCGCCTGGTGGCCAATTATCCGGCTGTTTGTCTCTCCAGTATCTACAGATTAACAAACAGTTCAGTCAAAAATAAATTCACTTGATGTCAAGTAATAAACTTTCAGATATAAGTTATGATGGCACAAATGATTATTTTATCGACAGAAAATGACGTTTAAAAACCCAGAAAGGTTTATTTCAATCAGAAATCAGAGCTTAGATTCTTATTATTGCTCAGTTTCTTTTCTGAACTTGCAACAGACCAGTTTTGTTCAGCATACAGCTGCTTTGGAGTGTGTTCACACCCCTTCAGCTTTTAAACACTTTCTGTTTAGATTTCACGTTAAACCGATAAAATTCATTATTCTGATACTGATATAGTTCATTATTGTCTGGTTATTTTTGTTTGGCTGGATGGACAGCACTATGAATACGTCTGGCAGGTTTAAACTTTGTTTACTGAACTGTTATTATTACTATTACTATTATTACAATTACAGATTCAACAATATTCTTGATGCAGTTTTATCCTGAAAGTCTATGTATTTTATGGGTTAATTTCTTATGTGCCATCAAATCAAGAGGTGGACTGCAGTCAAATTTTGGAAAAAATCCCCAACATCAGTGCTGCAGCAAAATCCTAACCTTCTATGGGTGAGAGTATCATATATCTCCTTCATCAGTACAGAAAATTTGGCTCATGATATTAAAAACTTCCCTTTTGTATGGCGTTATTTTTGTGCCTCTATTCTGAGTGCACATAAACAAATTTTTTTTTTTTATTATAACCTTTATTTAACCAGGAAAAATAATCCCATTGAGATTAAGAACCTCTTTTTCAAGGGAGTCCTGGCCAAGAGGCGACAACACGTTAAAAATTACAAAGTTACATACATATTGTAAAATAACAATTACATTTTAAACAACAATATTCTCTGGCTCTCTCAATCTAGACTTAAAAGCATTTAATGAAATAAGATCTGCTATCTTCCAATCTTTTTGCATCTTGTTCCATGTGGATGGGGCAGCATAACTAAAAGCCCTCTTTCCCAGTTCAGTTCTGGCAAATGGAACATTAAGCAACAAAAGATCGCTTGAACGCAAGCTATAGGAAACAGTGCTTTTCCGTGTGAGCAGATCACAAATGTAAGTGGGCATTTGACCAAGCAGGGCCTTATAAATAAAGATGCACCAGTGAGCAAATCTCCTGGAGGACAACGAAGGCCACCCCACACGAACATACAGATCACAACAATGGGTCAAAGCCCTACAGTTTGTAATAAATCGTAAAGAAGCATGATATACTGAATCGATCTTTTGAAGACACTGGGCAGAAGCATTCATATACAGCAGATCACCATAATCTAAAACAGATAAAAATGTAGCATTCACAAGACGCTTTTTTGTCTCAAAGGAAAAACAAAATTTGTTTCGAAAGAAAAATCCCAATTTTAATTTGAGTTTTTTCACAAGATTGTCTATGTGAGGTTTAAAGGTCAAAGAATCATCGATTAGAAAGCCAAGATATTTATACGTATGGACCACTTCTATGAGGTCACCCTCAAGAGTGGACACCACAGGGACAGTTTGAGAAGAATTCTTCATGTTTGAAAACAACATTAGCTTGGTCTTATCAGCATTAAGAACCAATTTCAGCTCCAAAAGTGTGTGCTGAACCACGTCAAAAGCTTTCTGCAAGGATTGTATTGCTTTTTCGAGGTTTGAGCCAAAGGAATAAATAACTGTGTCATCAGCATAAAAATGCATGCTGGCATTGGACACATTTTGTCCCAAGTCATTTATATACATGATGAACATCAGAGGCCCTAAAATTGAACCCTGTGGCACCCCAGTGTGAATATTCAGAAATTCTGAGCACAGATTTTCACATTTAGTGCATTGAGTCCTGTCACTCAAATAATTAGTAAACCAGGAAACAACATGTCTAGACAGCCCTAACGAGAGCAGCCTCTGCTTTAAAATGGCGTGATCCACAGTGTCAAAGGCTTTTGATAGATCAATAAAAAGAGAAGCACAGTGCTGCTTTTTATCGAGAGCAACAAGTATGTCATTTATCACTTTTGTGGCAGCCGTGACAGCACTATGCTGCTTTCTAAACCCAGATTGTAGTTTTGAAAGAATTTCGTTAGAATACAAGAACTCTTTTAATTGCTCACTAACAAGAGATTCAAGGACTTTTGCCAAAACACACAAGTCTGATATTGGCCTGTAGTTAGTCAAAATGGCCGGGTCGCCTCCTTTTAATATTGGCGTAACAAAAGCAGACTTCCAGACAAGTGGGATTTCATTATTCTGAATTGAAAGATTAAAAAGGATCGTAAGAGGTTGTGCAATATAATCAGCTGCTATTTTCAGAAAATAGGGCTCTATTAAGTCAGGGCCTGGGGGTTTCCTTTGATCTAAGGCTTTAAGAGCTTTATGCACTTCCTGGACAGAAAAAGGAGAAAACTCAAAAAACTCACCAGAATAAATGTTGCATTTTGAGGAGAAAATTATTTTGAATGAAGAAAAATTTAATTTGAGCAAACAAAATCAATTTCTGTGTGCAAGAAATATATTTCAGTGTTTGCTATTATTCATATACACATACAATGACAACCCCTCTCGCTCAGTTGTTGGCATTTGCTCTTGCTCAGATCTCTGCTCTGTGTGCTGACAGAGATCTGTGGACCAGCTCTCAGTGTGTCGCTTGCACTCTCAACATCTCTGCTCTGTGCACGCTCATCTCTCTCTGTACCCCATTTTAAATGTGCCACAAAATCAACCGATCACAGACTTGGATGCAAAATTTCTCTTGGCTGTTTTGGTTTCCAATCAGCTCGCTAGCTACTGCATTTTGGAAACACTGTCCAAAGTGTAGCTAAATCCATTTTTGGTTAGTATGTTTAATTATTTTATTTTAAAATATATAATTTTTTAAGACCATTGTTGGTTTTAATCTAGTTTAAACCAAACCACTCCACTGGATTTAGTTACATTCTGGACCGTGTTTCCAACTGAGCAAGAGGGGCTGTAATTGTGTGTGCATATGGATAATAGCAAACACTGAAATACATTTCTTTCACGCAGCAATTAATTTTGTTTGCTCAAATTAAACTTTTCTTTACTAAAAATAATTTTCTCCTCAAAATGCAACATTTGTACTAAGTTGTAAGTTTTTTTTAAGTGCGCTCAGAATAGAGGCACAAAAATAATGCCATACTTTTGTACTAGTCTGCGTCTATGACTGATATGTGCAGAGAGAAGCAGAAGGCCTTTAATATCATGAGGAACTGCACCTACTTAGCTCATGGACTGTCCACCCTTCTCTTATCAGGAAGCATATAAAAAGACTATTATCTCTCTGATCTAACCCCTTCCTCATCTGTGGGTCATTTAAATCTCCATGGACTTTTTTTTTTCCAGAGGTGCAGTAAGATCAGGTCAGGTCCAAACAAGGAAACAAAAAAAAGAGAAAAAAAAAAGAATTTAGTACAGTGACAGTAAGCAAAACCGAAAATGGAAAATATCTTACGTGGTGGTGACGTTTTGTCCATTGACCCATTTCCATTTACCTTCCTTTTTTTGATGCGTCAGACCAATCCAAAAAGGACCCTTTAATCTGCTGGCAAACATCTTGATTTCAAAGAGACATTAGGTGGTTATCATTTATACAGTCACTTATTTATCTTACTGTCTTGGTAAAGAGAGTAAGTGCAAGTATAGAGTCTTCTCTGTACTTCTATTTGGGTAGAAATAAAATATTTTAAGAATAACAACAATTTTATTTGAATAACAGCAGGTCCAAGATAACAAAATTATTTAGCCAGCTCACCTGTTCCTCAATACTAGATATTATCACCAGGTGTGCACCGGTGACAGAATTATTACATATTGTTTCACTTTCCATCCAGTTTTTTTCTAAGGTAAAAAGTAAATAATAACAACTTTTGCCAAACTTTGTCCAGTTGGCAGGACAGGGTGGCTCTGTGAACACAAGTGCAAAAACTCTTTAGTTGCAATACTAAGCTACACATAAGATGACAGAAACCGGTAAACAGTTTTGATTCTGAGAGTACCACTCTTAGTTTTAGTTGTGTTTACTTCTTATTTGTAAAACTTTATCTATAAACCAGTCTGTCTTTTGTCATATTGAACTTCATTTCACCATGAAAGTGTCTGAGTTTATAGTTTTCAGTTGATTAAAACTTAAACAGTAATACTTCCACTCACCAATCTGCTTTTTCAATTGAACTATCTCTTTGGTGAGATTGAGTTTAACAGCATTCAAAATGTCCTTCTCATTCTCTAAGCGGCTTGTGTTTTGGGTCAGATTGGCATTGAGGATTTTCATTTCATCATAACTTGTCTGTAGGTTGTCTCTCTCACTGACCAGCTTTGCATTTTCTTCCTGCAGCTGGTTTCTCTTAGTGTTCCAGTTGCTTTTATCCAGAATCCCTGTAGTCACAACAGTCCAACATGTAAAACAACAAGAAAAACAAGAGTCTGGCACAAGTGACCACTGAAAACATATTCTTACAAAGGACCAACAGGGTGATGACTGCAGTCAGGAGTAAAAGACACAGCAGACCCAAAAACACAGCGGCACCTCTAAGGAGATTTTTCTTTCTTGAACCTTCATTTACTGGAACAGCTGAGGAAACAAAAAAACAGTCTATAGTTATTTTAACTGAAGTAGTTATCCTACTGTGAACCAGGATTGCATTTAAAGCAGCACTGGATTGCATAATCAGATTCCTTTGTAGAGAAAAGGCAATCCAACACGTAACATCAGACTGAAAAATAAGGACGTCTACACTGCACTTAAGATGAAGAAGAATTCCTTTGCAAATTTTGTGCAGTCTTTAGCAGATTGCCACAAAGGCAGGCAGGCATCGGTATTACAATTCATATATAATTTATTATTATTATTATCATTATAGTCATCATATTATAATGTTAAAACATACAGACTCATAAACAGACATATAATCAGCCATAGTGACAGACATTCATTCCAACATACATGCATGCATGGGTTCAAACTATGGCAACAAATGAAACGGAATGGATTAAAGAAACTCGAACCTATAAAAATGAGTTTTAAGCATTTGCCTAATACAAGTAACAGAGTCAGATTGACTGATGAAGGCTGTTCCACAGTTTGGGTGCTACAACCTCAAAAGCATGATCACCTCTGTTTTTAAAAATCAGAGCGAGGGACAGTTAGCCGATTTGGAGAGGCCAGTTAGCCGATTTGGAGAGGCCAGCTGCATTGATAAAGTCTCTGCTAAATTAGCAGGGGCTTATCTAATTATAGACTATTACTTTTTACCACAGACTGTCTCCTGATATTGCATCATTAAATCTAGAGGAAACGGTGAAGGCAAATGGACTTTTACTGTAGTCTTACTTGAGAGTGTGTATCAGAACAAATGCTTTCTCCAATGTTAAAAACAAAATCTATTCTTTGTACGGGTAACAAGTAGTATGAGTAAGGCAGGCAGATAATACAATACCTTGCTGCTGATCCTCACTGGTGTTTTCTTGTAATTTTGGCTGGGTACATTCCTCTGTGCAGTAGTTGTCATAAATTGTCGCATTATCAGTGTTACCACGGGTATTTGTATTTTTGTCCTCTTCATTTGTCTGAAATCGAATCTTCTTGGTGTAGTCAACCTTGGAATACAGATCCTCCACCATGTTTACCGATTCTGAATTTGTGCTCTGTTGTGTGTGAATAAATCCAGCTGTATGTCAGCATGTGTATCATCAATGTTTTCTAAAAATCAGGAAGAAGTATCATGTGGCTACTTAGAGTAAAGGGAAGAAAAAAAGTAGAAGTTTAAAAGTAATAAACCAAGTAAAGCAGGTGCATGCTACCATGCACCTGTAGACACAGTGTTTGTAGTTTGAACTTCAAAAAGTGATAGTTTTAAAAGTGTAAGACCATATAGGTATGGGGTCTAGACCCCCCCCCCCTTCTCTGTTAGCCATCGGGACGGAGGGGCTGGGAGGAGGAGTTGGCCGTCTGGTTGGGGTCTGGGATGTGGGGCCTCCCTGCTACTGTGGAGCTGGGGGTGGTCTGCTTGTCTCCACACCAGGGGAAAGAGTAACATCTCCTGGGTCTAGGTGCGGTTTCCCCCTCTGGGGGCGAGGGTACCTGGACCTGGGGTATAGAGTATGTTTGGGGAGTGTGATTGTGTGTACAGTGTCCATTTGTGTCTGTCTCCGCATTGGGTGAGTGCAGAGTATTTGTATATGTGTGCATGAGGGTGGGAATGCAGATTTGTATCTGTGTGTGCCTGATCGTCTGTGTCTATATGTCAGGTCGGGTCTTAGACTCCACCTCTCTGGGAACATCTCAGGCCCTCCAAGGTATGGAGGCTGATCTCCCCTCACTACACTCACTGCCAGTGGCTGATGCCCTCAGACGTTGGTGCATTGGCGGTTCTTGGTGGCCGGGGCTGGGCACTCAGGTATGTACCGGCTCACTCACGGGGGCTGCTTGGCTAGGCCTGGCGCCCGTTGCTCGGTCATGCCCCTTCCGGGGGTGGGGGCCCTCAGGCCTCTGGCGTCTGGGCCTGGGTCTCAGTCCACTCTGGCGCAGCTGGCTGCCAGCAGAGCCCGCGGGCACGTCACTGCACCCCCTCTGGCTTTTGCTCCGTGGCTGCTGGGTGATCCCTCGTCTGGGGCTCTCCTCAGCTCTTCCCAGGAGGGTGGCACGGTTGCCCCTCCGATGGTTCTCCTCGGGCTCTCACACTCTGGTGGCCTCTGGATGTCTGGGACCTGGATCTCCTCCATGCCTGCTTCATGCCCTGGGGGACGGGGCTATAGCTCCACACCCTCTAGCAGGTCGTTACATGCAGAAACCTTTTGAATATAAGCGCGCTCATCCACACAGGTGTGCACGCAGGTGTAAAACCATTCAACCACCGTTAGATTCCTCTTCTTCTATGTGCTTGTATTTTTCTCATTTTTAACTTTTATATTTTTTAAATTATTCAACTTTATTCAACAAAAAATTACAATGTATTTCAATGGGAGAATCTTCAAATTCTCATTCAACTTAATCCTCTTTAAACTCTAACTACTTCCACATATGTTGACCTACAGCCACCATTCAAACTTTAAATTGAAGCCAAGATATTGACCTATTCAGCTTGTATTTATCTTTTCAATATCTTTTATACTTTTTCTTCAGCTCCAGTTTAAGTTTGATGCTTTTTTCCACCTGTTTCAGAGTTTGTAATGGGTGTGTATGGGACGGAATGTTGGCGGTTAGAGTGAGAGCTCCAACTGACACAGTGGGAGAAGGGAAAAAATGTATTTTAAAGTCTTCTCTTTCAACTGCTGCTGTGTCCACAGTGTTTGGTCTACAGCCACCATTTTACCTTCAAAACGTAGCTATCGTTGTTGTCTTTCCAACAATGCAGCTCTCAAAACTAACACATGTAACCTTTTTGAACTGTGTGGATCCAAGTGAAGGGAGTACCTTCTAACTGACCCATAGACACACTGTATTTTTAGTCAGGAGTTTTTCTCAACAACAGGAAAGACCCAATTTTTTAAATTGCTCCTGTGGCCACATTTCTGACAGCAGGAACATAAAGAACACACTGCTGTGTAGAACAAGTCCTCAGGATCCTCCCAGTTTGAAATG
Source organism: Oreochromis niloticus (assembly GCF_001858045.2). NCBI lineage: Eukaryota > Metazoa > Chordata > Actinopteri > Cichliformes > Cichlidae > Oreochromis > Oreochromis niloticus. The sequence goes on from NC_031971.2 coordinate 27,443,404, forward strand.
ATTTTGATAGGAGTTAGGTTATGGTCTTGGATTTAGAAGCAGTTTTTTAACAGGTGCACCGAGGCAAATTTGACAGGGTTTTGCCACAGAGTAATAGTATGTCAGTAGTTAGTCCGGGCCAACTGGATAGAGCATTCTGATTGGCCCATGAAATTCAGGCTTCTGTTTGATTGGTGGATTTGTCTTCAGCAGAAGTGGTGGTCATTTGATGATGTTTAGAATAATCTTTTCTCACTGGATGAATAGAACTGACACATTTTACCTGCCTGTAGTGGATTCTCCCACATTTCAGCCACTCAGTGATTAAAAGAATATGAACTTTCAATATTCATTCAGATTTTTTTGTGATTCAAAATTTTCTTTTGTTACTAGTCAGCTTTTTCTAATGTACATTTTAAACAAGCTCGGCTTTTTTCTTGAGATTCTTGAGTTCGGAAATTTAAAATACACACTTCCACTCTTTACGTGATTTAAAGAATATGAGCCTTCAATATTCATTTAAATGTTTTCTGACTCTAAATTTTGTTTTGTCATTACTCATCTTTTTCTCATCTACATTTTAAACATGTCCAGCTACTTCCTAACTTCTTCTGTGTGAACTTCAGCTTCCAACAGTTCTGCACTTTGTCTTTCAGGTGTATTTCAGCTCATTCAACATTTTTAACTTATCATTCAGCAGCTATTACATTTCAGCTCAAAACATTCAGCTATTAGCATTCACACTGCAGTTTCTTCAGAAAATGCATTTTCTAGTCCTCCATTACAATTCCATCTACATATAAAAAGACATCTTTGTAGCTAGGTTTAATTGGATCTTTTATATCATATTTTGGCATGTTAATATTATGACCAGTGATAAGCAGTGTGTGTGACTTGGTGGTTGTGTTGTGTTTTAGGGCTACATATAAAATCTCAATTAGGGCCACCACAATCCTAGGGCCAGCCTGAATCATATTATAAGCTTTGATTGTATTCTGAACTCTGACTTTTATCAAAAAAGTTGGGCTGTTGTTGTTGTAATTGATGTATTTTAGTGATACACTTAACAGACATTTGGAGCACCTGCTCCTTTACAGTTTACAAGCTGTTCTTAGTTTGTGATTACACCTACAGCCACCAGGTCAGGAAAGAAAGCAAACATGTGTACAAGTGAACAACCAAAAGTGGTAGGAAATGGCTTAGTTTGGTTTTCTTGTATTTAATTTATTGTCTCAATAAAACGGAATTACTGTTAAATAAATTGAACTTTTGTATGATGATCAAGTGGCCAATCACTGAAGCACCAATTTTTCTTTTGACCAGGGAACATACAACACCCTAAAAAATGCTGGGTTATTTTCTTAAGTCAGCTTCTGGGTAAAAGCTGTAAGTTGACCAAATATTGGTTCAAAAGTCATGACTCAGGAGTTGGGTTGGTGATGTGCCGGGTTCTTCAGTTCACTCCACAGCTTGACTAATTCTGTTGGGTCATAGGTTGGCTAGCTTTGATGAAATACTGGGTCAAAATTTTACCCAATTGTTTGGGTTGAAGATAAGCTTCAGAAGAAGCCACATCAGTCTTCACAAACTGCAATTTTCAGTTAGACTGTGACTTGATCAGATATCACTGGACTTCTCCACTACTATGAAATAAAACATGGTAAGTAAAAAGTGAATTCTAACAGTCTGAAAATCATAGGGTTATTTTTGATAATGCAATTTATTGGTCTATTCTAGAACTTTACCTACTCATTAAAGGTCTTTTAACAGATAACACCAGCTAGCTTTTGATGAAGAAAGGCTGAGGTTGCTGTGTTTGACAAACAAACAAACAAAAAGCTTATCTTGCCTTTGGCTTCACCTGCACAACACTGGTCCTGCCGCAATTTGTTCCCCCGGTTCAAATCATGGACAAACAGTATCCCACAGCTGTGTATGTTTTTAAACTCATTTTGCACAGAGAGATTTTTTGAAAAATGTATTGATAGCACTGTTGAATATTCTTACATAGTTTAAAAAAATGAAAAAACAAAACAAAACAAAACAAAAAACAAAACCAAAAAAAAACAAAGCAACTCTAGGTAAAATAATTACACCATAAAGATGGTTTGTTTTTCTCTTATTTAAAAGAGGTAATGGTTTATTTTATTGTAACCTGTAATTTATTGCAGTTAACTTTTATTTGTTTAATTTTTTACAAAAGGTTTGAAGCATAGAAAAAACTGCAATGGAGTTTGAAAACAAAATATGGGTGTGTGTGGTTTGGGGGGGGGCTTGTAATCGGAAGGTTGCCGGTTCGAGCCCCAGCTTGGACAGTCTCGGTCGTTGTGTCCTTGGGCAAGACACTTCACCCGTTGCCTACTGGTGGTGGTCAGAGGGCCCGGTGGCGCCAGTGTCCGGCAGCCTCGCCTCTGTCAGTGCGCCCCAGGGTGGCTGTGGCTACTATGTAGCTTGCCATCACCAGTGTGTGAATGGGTGGATGTCTGGATATGTAAAGCGCTTTGGGGTCCTTAGGGACTAGTAAAGCGCTATATAAATACAGGCCATTTACCATATCCATACATGAAAGATGGAGGGTCTGGATATGGCTATGGAGAAAAGTGAGTGTTTCTTGTACATAAACTAAATCAGTTATAAGGTTTTCTGTTGTTGATGGTGGTTTTTGTGTGTGTGTGCATGGCATTTTCACTGTGGATACATTTGAGCTTCTTGGTCAGAACGTCAGGGACACTGCCCTGTGCTGGCCCAAGTAAAATGACTCCAGTGGCAGCTCCTAAAGTGTGTGTGCTGGGGTGATGAAAACAAAGATGATCAGTTAAAAATGTTTGGTTTCTTTCTTTTTTTCTTCTTCAAAGCTTCTTCTCTTTGTATTTTTTTTATTTTACAAGAAATCTGCAGAAAAGTAAAGTTTTTGTTTATCCAATTTTATTAAATGCAACTGTTTTTGCTTGCAGCCTAACTTCAGGAATAAAGGCAATTTTGGCATCATCAATAGTAGATCGGTTTTCATGTGTACTTCCAGCTTTATCCTGTGCCATGGCACAGGATATGTAAGTATGTAAGTATCTACACTTCAATGAATACACACAACAACAATTAAAAGACCTGAATACTGGTCAGTTTTTCAATCAGTATACTGAGTACCATTGTGATTCGAAAAATAAATAAACAGTTTGTATGTACTCAATTTCTATATCTTTAAAAAATGTATGCACATTATATGTCACTCATCCAAGTGACTTATTCAGCCATATGCACATTATAGATGCATAAATAATAAAATTTGTTTAAATCTGTTGAGAAGTTGGCAAAAAGGTTTGTACAACCTTGCGACAGTATAAAGTGTGTGAAACATGATACTTGATCTTGGCTTAGTCCATCTCCTAACAATTAATTGCAAGCATTCACAACCACAGACTCGTGAGCTTCATTGTTTTGTCCTCTCTGAGCAAATGTCAAGCATAGTGTTGGAGCTCACCACTCCAGGATTACAGACAACTTGACATTAACCAAACAACTGCAAATAATTTTTAAAGTCTCACTTTATTGACCCTTTTCTTTTGTTTAAAAATTTCAGGATGCGTGGTCCAGCCCTTGCGGAACTCATAGGCTAGCAACTGGATTTCTGGAGGAGTGTCTCAACGTCAGGAAAAGACTTCGTTCTATCCGGAAGAAGAATTCAGCACCAAAGGAAGTCCAAGAAAATGTTCATCTTGCCTGGTAGTAGAAGATAGATTTGTTTCTTCTTTTTGCAGCAATCTAAGGTCTGTTGATGGCTGCTTCAAAGAATTTTTTGTTTTTGATGAAGGTTACCCAAAGTCAAGCGCCCAGGTTAGGGAATTCCTTCTCACTGTCATCAATCCCAGGATCAATTATGATCAAATGAATGAGTGCTCATTTAGCTATGATGGAAACATAAAATGTTGCTCATAAAGGTGCATGAGATGATCTGAGAGGGAGATTCCCTCTTGCCACTTTTCCAAAGTGTTGATGTATGTTAAGTGCTGAAAAAAATCATCAATTCACAAGTTTTTTTAAGTTAAGAGTTTTTACATGTAATTTGTTCTAAATCAGAGCCGGCTTTACATAGCATGTCTTTATGTATATTAACATGTACATGTGCTGTAACCAAAGACTGATTTGAAGTAATGGATATAATATAATGAATTATATACTTTTTTTAAACTTGCATTTTACTTTCATTGTTATATTTTGTATGAATTTTGCTGTCTTTGTTTTATGTATCATATGGCAATAAAAGTATTTTTGAGAAAATCTGTTATGAATCTAGTTTTTATATGCTGAATTTTATAGTAAGTAAAATCAACCCAAATGCTAATGCTAATATAACCCTTGTGATGGGTTTTGAGTTTCGACCCAATTTTTTATAAACATCAGCTTTATTACAATGGCAATAAAGTTGAATTCTATTCTATTCTATTATGCAGTTCTGAACCTGCAATACAGATAAAAATCATGGATGAAGTCTATGCGAATACGGAGGAAGTATTAGGTTGTCACAGAAAGATCAAAAGCGAGCATCAAACTTCAGAAGACATTTACATGAATCAGGAAGTGATCTAAACTATGGAACATGAGACAACTGGACCTGCACCCCCAGTTAAAAAAAACAAACATATCTACAAATATTACAATTACATGTTGGTGAAGGTTTGTGAAAAAACAAAACTAAAAATAAAACTGAGAATTTTATATAAACTGTCTGAAGAAAACAAAAGACTAATTTCAGGAAAACTAATCTGGAGTCTGGCTTACTGTAGAGTTATGGTGGTTGTTGATTTTTTGTAAGCTGTTAATTTTGATTGAAGAATAATTTTTTTTAAAATCTTGGTTTACTCTCAGCTGTTTTCCAGAATGTGTGTGAGGGTTTTCTTAGTTTAGTTTTTATTGTTTAATAATGTTTGTATTTTCTTTAGTTTTGATCAATGTCAGTTTTAACACATTAAGTTTACACCATTGCAGGTGTTTGCCTGTTTGGAAGGAGCTCAGAAGAGAAAATAATACAATACAAATTAGAGATGGACCGATCCGATATTACTTATCGGTCCGATACTGCCGTAAATTACTGGATCGGATATCGGAGAGAAATAAAAAATGTAATCCGATCCATTAAATATCAAAAAAGCACCTCACAAAACTTGCGACACGGCGTAACTCGGCTTATAACCGTAGCACGTAGGAGCAGTGTGCATCACGTGATAGAGCGGCTGTGTGTATTTGTAGCCTCTACCAAACCGGCATTTCATCTCTGAGGAAGTTATCCCAGAGAGAAGTAAAGCAAGTGTGTAAGTTCATCTCTGAATGTTTGTAAAGCATACTCACGTTAAGCTTAACAACCGATATATGGAGCAACTGCCTCTCTCTCCCTTCCTGCTGCTACTTCAATCGGGAAACTGCTTAATGATCAGCTGATCGGCTTTTCTGTCGCGAGTATGTCTCTCTTCTTTGTTTTTGGCCCACTTTGCACCAGAAAGAGGAAACCAGCGGCTGAACAACAGCAGCACGTTTAACCTTGATAAGCTGTCGTTAGAATTTATTTAATATTACTTTCTAGACCAGGATCCTTTTCTAAGTAGCTGACAGCTGGTAACTGTGCAGGGGCGGATCTAGCAAAGTTTAGCCAGGGGGGCCGATAGGGCATTAACAAGGAAAAGGGGGGCACAAAGACATACTTTTCTTTCTTATTTTCATTTAAAATGTCTAGCTTTTAATAAATAATTATCTGAATCTTACACCCAAAGTTTTAATCTGATGTAAAATGTATAGAAGTCCATTACTGTATATAGTAACAGTTAAGTCTAATATACCCTAGTAAGCTATAGTACTTTTTCCTTTGGGAAAGTACCATCTGTGAATTCTGCAATTCTGTTGAAGAAAGATGTTGAATCTATTTAATTATTCTTGAAAAATAATTTATTTCTGTGCATTATTTTTTCACACTGCATCATATTAAAGTTGATTACGTCGATTAAGCATCATGAGGTGGAGGGTGGGGGGTGGTTCCCTATTTTTTTTTGCTGGGAGTTTGCAACCCTATTAGTTAGGTTGCTTAATATTTCTGCTAAGTACTCTTTAAAATACCAGAATAGGGAGGATGGAGTAGGTTTAAGTTTATTAGATTGATCAGTATTGCTGAACTATGAAATATTTTGGGTGCAGTGTATTTTTTGCATAGAGGTATAACAGAATAGTTTTAGTGTTGTTGTTTATTTAAACTTGAGTATGAACTTATACAAAATGCAGCAAGATATTAAAAAAACAGTTTTATTGATTAAAAAACACACTATATCGGAGTCATATCGGTATCGGCAGATATCCAAATTTATGATATCGGTATTGGACATAAAAAAGTGGTATCGTGCCATCTCTAATACAAATACTTCGTGACTAACAGTATTTGTGTAACTGACACCAAGACCCATTCTCAGATGCTGATTTTAGAAGCAAAAAGTCTCACGTACTACTTTGTAGATATAAATAGCAAGTGGTGTTATAATAAAATGTATGAGGATGTAAAAATTATTCATGATTAGACATAAAATAAATATTGACTTCTACTTCAGGAGCTGAATTTGGAATGTAAATGGAAACAAGTTTAAACAAAGTGTTTTTCCAATGCAAAGCACATCAAAGCAGTGTTGTGCTCAAAAATACTTGTCTTCATGTTATACAAAAAGATTATGTTCTCATAAGCTTTGCATCTGTATATAAAATGTAATTAAGTAAAATTTTTAGTCCATGTGAGGAAAAATTGACTCAGTAATAATTAATTATTATTCAATTCATACATCTCTCTCTCTCTCTCTCTCTCTCTCTCTCTCTCAAATAAACACCCAGCACGCCTCTACGGGCGGTTTATCCTTCAAGCTCGGGTCCTCTACCAGAGGCCTGGGAGCTTGAGGGTCCTGCGCAGTATCTTAGCTGTTCCCAGGACTGCGCTCTTCTGGACAGAGATCTCCGATGTTGTTCCCGGGATCTGCTGGAGCCACTCGCCTAGCTTGGGAGTCACCACACCTAGTGCTCCGATTACCACGGGGACCACCGTTACCTTCACCCTCCACATCCTCTCAAGCTCTTCTCTGAGCCCTTGGTATTTCTCCAGCTTCTCGTGTTCCTTCTTCCTGATATTGCTGTCATTCGGAACCGCTACATCGATCACTACAGCCGTCTTCTTCTGTTTGTCTACCACCACTATGTCCGGTTGGTTAGCCACCACCATTTTGTCCGTCTGTATCTGGAAGTCCCACAGGATCTTAGCTCGGTAATTCTCCATCACCCTTGGGGGCATCTCCCATTTTGACCTCTGGACTTCTAGGTTATACTCGGCACAGATGTTCCTGTACACTATGCCGGCCACTTGGTTATGGCGTTCCATGTATGCCTTGCCTGCTAGCATCTTGCACCCTGCTGTTATGTGCTGGATTGTCTCAGGGGTGTTTTTACACAGCCTGCACCTGGGGTCTTGCCTGGTGTGATAGACCCCAGCCTCTATGGATCTTGTACTCAGAGCTTGTTCTTGTGCTGCCATGATTAGTGCCTCTGTGCTGTCTTTCAGTCCAGCTTTGTCCAGCCACTGGTAGGATTTCTGGATATCAGCCACCTCCTCTATCTGCCGGTGGTACATACCGTGCAGGGGCCTGTCCTTCCATGATGGTTCCTCGTCTCCTCTCCCTGATCATTACTGTTTTTTCTTTGAAAGTAAAATCTCAGCCCACACAAATATATCAACAGCAGTGATCACAAAACGGTGTATAACTGAACACAGTAGTGAGATCTTTAACCAGGTCTTCCCATTAACACCTGACCTGTCCAGAGGTTCAGTCAATGAGCTCGTCAATAGCTTCAAGGCTAAAATGTTAAATGTAATGGACACTATTGCTCCCATTAAGGTGAAGGTTATCTCTGGAAGGAAAAAGTCTCCATGGAGAAACTCCACACTGGTGAAAAATGAAAAAAGAGAGTGTAGGAAAGCTGAGCGCAGATGGAGAAAAACAAATCTCCAGGTTCATTATGACATCTATAAAGAGAAACTTCACAATTATAATTTACAACTGAGGAGTGCAAGGAGGTCCTACTTCTCTGACATCATCACCAAAAACAGTCATAACGCTCGGGTCTTATTTTCTACAGTTGACAGGCTAACAAACCCTCCTGTGTCAGTGGCAGCTGAACTTCATTCGACCATGGCCTGCAATGACTGCCAAATTCTTCACAGAAAAAATCCAAAAGATTAGACAAACAATTAATACATCAACAGCAGATCCAGGATATGTACTGTGTCCACCGAAAAACTGTTTAAACACCATCAAACAGTTTCACCCTATTAACAGCAAAGACCTGGAGGACATCTTAGGTCAACTGAACTCCTCCTCTTGCTGTTTAGATGTCCTGCCAACAAGTTTTTTCAAAAAGGTCACAAAGACTTTGGAGTCAGACCTGTTACAGATCGTCAACTTTTCTTTAATATCAGGTGTGTTTCCAGAATCACTAAAAACTGCTGTAATTAAACCTATACTGAAAAAGGACAATCTTGACAAGACACAAATGAATAACTACAGGCCGATCTCAAATCTCCCATTCTTAAGTAAGATTATTGAAAAAGCAGTTTCTCAACAGCTCAATTACTTCTTAAAACAGAATAACTGCTATGATGCCTTCCAGTCAGGTTTTAGACAGAACCACAGCACTGAAACCGCTCTGACCAAAGTGTTTAATGACATATGTCTGAACACAGACAGTGGAACAATGTCAGTCTTAGTTTTACTGGATCTCAGTGCAGCATTTGATACAGTTGACCACAACATATTACTCAAACGACTGGAGAACTGGGCAGGTCTTTCAGGAACTGTACTAAACTGGTTCAAAACATACTTAGAAAACAGGAAATACTTTGTATCAATAGGTAACTTCATATCTGAGCAGATAAGTATCACATGTGGAGTTCCGCAAGGTTCCATCTTGGGACCCCTTCTGTTTAACATTTACATGCTCCCACTGGCACAGATTATAAAGAACAACAAAATAAACTATCATAGCTACGCAGATGACACACAAATATATATCACAATGTCACCAGGAGACCGAGGCCCTGTACAGGCTCTTGGTAAATGCATTGAGGAAATTAATGACTGGTTGTGCCACAATTTTCTCCAGCTAAACAAACATAAAACTGAGGTAATAGTCTTTGGTGCCAAAGAAAAACGATTACAGGTCACCAGAGAACTTCAATCTATACACCTAAAAACCACAAACCAGGCGAGAAATTTGGGTGTAGTGATGGATGCAGACCTAAACTTAGAAAAACACATTAAGACAATAACAAAATCGGCTTACTATCACCTCAAGAATATTTCAAGGATAAAAGATCTGATGTCTCAACAGGACCTGGAAAAACTAGTCCATGCATTCATCTTTAGTAGGCTTGATTACTGTAACAGCATCTTACAGGTCTACCTAAAAAATCAGTCAGACAACTACAGCTCATTCAGAACTCTGCTGCTAGAGTCCTCACTAAGACCAAAAAAGTGGACCACATCAGTCCAGCTCTGAGGTCTTTACACTGGCTGCCTGTCCGTCAGAGGATAGACTTTAAAGTTCTGATGCTGGTCTATAAAGCTCTGAATGGTTTAGGACCAAAATACATCAGTGACCTCCTGACCCAGTATGAACCTTCCAGATCTCTCAGGTCATCTGGATCGGTCTATTATCAGTCCCCGGAGTCAGAACCAGACACGGAGAAGCTGCATTCAGCTTTTATGCTCCTTATATCTGGAACAAACTCCCAGGAAGCCTCAGATCAGCTGAAACACTCAGTTTATTCAAATCCAGGTTGAAGACTCACCTATTCTCAGCTGCATTTGAATAAAGCACCAAATCCACACTTAAGTTTAAATTTCAAAACCTACTTTTTAACTACTGATTTTATCTACTGTTCTGATTTTATCTACAGTTTTGATATTTGATTTTATATACTGTTTTGTTTGTTTGTTTGTTTGCTTGCTTGTTTTAATCAAATTTAAATCATGCTTTTTATTTGTTTTTGTTTTTAATGTCTCTGTAAAGCACTTTGAATCACCTTGTTGTTGAATTGTGCTATATAAATAAACTTGCCTTGCCTTTCTTGGGTTTCTGCTGCCTGAGGTATTCACTGAACACTCGGTCAGTTGGGGCCATCTTCCCAATGTATTCTTGGATGTTCGTTGTCTCATCCTGGACTGTGGTGCTGACACTCACCAGTCCCCGGCCCCCTTCCTTCCGCTTAGCGTACAGCCTCAGGGTGCTGGACTTTGGGTGAAACCCTCCATGCATGGTAAGGAGCTTTCTTGTCTTTATGTCAGTGGCTTCTATCTCCTCCTTTGGCCAGCCTATTACCCCAGCAGGGTACCTGATCACGGGCAGGGCGTAGGTGTTGATAGCCCGGATCTTGTTCTTACCGTTCAGCTGACTCCTCAGGACTTGCCTGACCCTCTGCAGGTACTTGGTGGTTGCAGCTTTCCTAGCGGCCTCTTCATGGTTCCCATTCGCCTGCGGGATCCCCAGGTACTTGTAACTGTCCTCTATGTCTGCAATGTTACCTTCTGGTAGTGCAATCCCCTCAGTTCTGACTACCTTCCCTCTCTTTGTTACCATCCGACTACACTTCTCCAGCCCGAATGACATCCCGATGTCATTGCTGTATAGCCTGGTAGTGTGTATCAGTGAATCGATGTCTCGTTCACTCTTGGCATACAGCTTGATGTCATCCATGTACAGGAGGTGGCTGACAACCACTCCGTTCCGTAGTCGGTATCCGTAGCCAGTCTTGTCAATGATCTCACTGAGGGGGTTAAGGCCTATGCAGAACAGCAGTGGGGACAGAGCATCTCCTTGGTAGATCCCGCACTTGATGGTGACTTGTGCTATGGGCTTGGAGTTGGCCTCTAGTGTTGTACGCCACATCCCCATTGAGTTCCTGATGAAGGCTCTTAGGGTCCTGTTGATCTTGTACAATTCTAGGCATTCCAGTATCCAGCTGTGGGGCATTGAGTCATAGGCCTTCTTGTAATCAATCCAGGCAGTGCACAAGTTTGATTCCCTGGGACAACCTAGACCAGACTGCACAGGTTGGTCAGTCTCGTCTTGCAGTCTCGGCTGACTGTCCTGTCTACCAGTAGCTGGTGTTTTGCGCCTCTGGTATTCTTGCCAATTCCTTTCTGTGCCCCGCTCATGTATTGACCCATGTGCCTGTTCATCTTAGCCGATATGAAGCCTGACAGGAGCTTCCATGTAGTACTGAGGCAGGTTATTGGTCGGTAGTTGGATGGGACCGGTCCCTTCTGGGGGTCCTTGGGGATCAGGACCGTCCGGCCTTCGGTTAGCCATTCCGGGTGTCTCTCGTTAACTAGCAGCTGGTTCATTTGTGCTGCCAGGCGCTCGTGGAGTGCAGTCAGCTTCTTCAGCCAGTAGGCGTGAACCATGTCGGGCCCTGGTGCTGTCCAACTCTTCATACTGGAGACCCTTTCTTGGATATCTGCATTACCTGTTCAGGGAGGTTGCTATGGTCTGCCCTCAGATCCACTAGCCACTGAGCATTGCTATTATGGGTTGCGTCCTTCTCCCATATGCTCTTCCAGTATTGCTCCGTCTCCAGCCTTGGTGGTGCTGTTCTCTTATTGTTCCCTTGCCACAGAGTACAACTTGCTGGTTCTGTGGAGAACAGCTGGTTTATTCTCCTGCCTTCTATCTCTCTGGTGTACCTCCTAAAGCGGCTGGCCAAGGCTGTGAGTCGTTGCTTGGCAGTTTCCAAGGCCTCAGGTATGGACAGCTTGCTGTATTTCTTATGCACCTTCTTTGTCGCACCTTTCTGCAACTCCGTTAGCTGGCTAACCTCCCTCCGTGCTACTTTGATCTTGCCCTCTAGCCTCCTTCTCCATGGAGGGTACTGCCCCTTGTGGCTGTTCAACTTGCAGCCAAGCATCTCACTGATCACTGCTGCGTAGTGTCGGTAATCGTGGTCGTAGGTATCATCCGTAGTGCTGCATTAACGTCATCTAGGGTACTTCACGTAATCTTGGTAACCGGCTACAGGGGATCCAGGTTTCAAGCTTGGCCATGATCCTATCTTTCAGGTCAGTTCCTCAACGATCCTTCTCCTATCGCACTTGGGGCTATGTACCCAATCTCGGGTGGGGGTGATGATATCTCCTACCTTCACTGTTTCATCTGTCTTCCTCTCATTCAAACACGAATTCTGTCTTATTTCTACTGCCTTTCGTTACTCCTCTCTTCAGAGCATGCCTCGGCATACCTCATACCTCCTCTATGAGGAATGCAGACCTCATTGTCATGGGCCGCATTCTGAGTTTACTATGTATTGTTGATTTCTTATATTAGTATTTAAGTTATGTGTAGTCATGGCATTTGTTGGTGAGGAGTTGAGAGGCCCTGTATTTCGTTATTCATTGTATAGGTTTAGTTCATCTAGTTATCCAAGGCTCATTCTAGGTTGCCATGTTAGTTCTTTTGGTTCCCCTTGTGTTTCCACCTCTATGCTTAGTTACGTCCATGTCCGTGTTTCCCTTTTCCTGCTACAGTGTTCGTGTGCCTCGTCAGTCCACCATGTTAAGTCCACGTCATTGTCTATCCTGTGTTTTTTGTTGCCCAGCTCATGTCATGTTTGAGTCTTATTACTGGTCCTGTTTTACTTTGAAGAGGCCTTGTGTTCTCATTTCATTGTTTTAGTTTCACTTTCCCCTGTGGTGTCGTCACGCTAATTGGTATCAGCTGTTTCCCCATGTGTTTCCCTTCCCCTCGTCACCTCCTATGTATTTAGTCTGTCTGTTTCCATTCCTTCCTCGTCACGTCATCTGTGTGTCATCCCTCCACGCCGCCACAGTCATAGTCTTCATAGTTAATTCAAAGCTGTCAAACTTAAGTCACAGTTTATTCTTAGTTTTCTCTGTTTATCATAGTCACCCTCAGTGCAGTTTGGCTCTAGTTTATTCTCGCCTTGGTTTATGTTTACATGTGTGTCAGCCCCAAATAAAGGCTCACTCTTGGTTAAAGTCAGTTTCGTCTTCCTGTCTGGGTCTGCACCTGGGTCCTCCACACAGACACCACGTGGGCTGAACATTATAGTCGATTGAGGTCAGACAGCATGGACTCAGAGCAGATCAATGATCTTATCCTACCTGTCACTCCTACTCCACACCTTAGCACTTTCATGCTTTCCGCGATGGATGTTCTGCACCACCCTCACATACGTCTCTGCCACTTCTGACTTTTTCATGCAGTACCACAATTCCTCTCGCACCCTAAATATACTTATTTAGGGTGCCACAAAGACATTTATTCAGTACTGAACTAATGAGGGCATAGTTCACACTTCATCACTATCCTCATAAATGTTTTTGCATTGCCCTCACATACATCTCTGCCACCCATGAGTTACTTATGTAATACCCGTAATACCCCAGTTCCTCTTTTGCCTCTCAGAACAAGTGAATGTTTTTTCTCTTGTAGCAAAGGTGCATAACAAAAAGTGTGGCTAAAGATGTGCTGTCATTTAACATGAAGTTTTATTTGATCTTATTTTCAGTCATGACCTATGTATTGTTAAATAACTTAAAGCATTTTGTTGTTTAGTATCATGCTAAACGATATTTCAGCTTGCAGTCCGAATGAGCCAGGGATCAGACTATTAATCTGCTGTACTGTAGAATTAAATTCTCTTGATGTCAAGTAATAAACTTTCAGATAAAGATAAAGGCAGCTTTATTGCTGGACACTAGGAGAACCTAAACTTGAATACACAAAATAAACTTGGCAGGCAGAACACACAGACATGTATGAGGGAGATCATGACACTGACAAAGAGAAACATGGGGTTTAAATACACTGAGGGATAACAAAGGTAAAGAGAGACATGAGGGAGACATAGCTGGGAGAAATCAGACTTAACGAGACAGGGGAAGCAAAACTAGACACACTGACATGAGACATGGACTTTCAAAATAAAACAGGAAACACGACAGGCACAGACTTGACCCAGAACCGTGACATTTACACACTTTCTGTTTAACATGTTAAACTGATAAAATTCATTATTCTGATACTAATATAGTTCATTATTTTTTGGTTAGGAGATTAACTATATTTTATGGGTTAATTTCTTATGTGCCTCTGTGGTGGGCCACTAGAGGACTCCACTCACACCCAGTGTTGAGGAAGTGTGTTGCTGTGTTTTGTGGCGCGATGTGTTCAGTTGATGTTGGAGAGGAATAAAGAAGGAGTGAGAACAGAGCTCTGTGTTGTCCATGCTTACCTTCACATTGGGGCTAACGGGATGTGCGAGCGGTTTCACCGGTCACTCAAGGCCGCGCTCCTTCTTCCTTAATAGGTGGCGACTGAGTCGACCGTCTTCCGTGGGTTTTGCTGGGATTGCGTAGCACGGTTAAAGAAGACCTCGGGGTTTTCCCAGCTGAACTGGTGGACCACTAGAGGGCTCCACTCACTCACTTGAGGAAGTGTGTTGCTGTGTTTTGTGGCGCAATGTGTTCAGTTGATGCTGGAGAGGAATAAAGAAGGAGTGAGAACTGAGAGCTCTGTGTCATCCATGCTTACCTCCACACCATCAAATAAACAGGTGGACTGCAGTCAAATTCTGGAAACATTCAAAGCATAAAAAAACATGAGCGCTACAGCTCAATGCCAAACTTCTACAGGTGAGAGAATCATAATATCCTTCATCGGTCCAGAAAATATGGCTGATTCACATATGAAATCCATGCACAAGGCTTTAAAAACTGCCTTTTCGTACTAGTCTGCATCTATGACTGAAACTTTTTTCCAGAGGTGCATTATGGTCAGGTGAGGTCCAAAACCTAAAAATAAATTTAGTACTGTGAGAATAAGAAAAACCAAAATGGAAAATATTAACATGTTGGTGACGTTTTGTCCATTAACCCACGTGCATTCATCTTCCTTCTGTTGATAAGCCAGACTTGTCCGGAAATAATCATTTAATGTGCTGGCAAACATCTAAATTTTAAAGAGACATTAGGTGGTTGTCGTTATTGCAATCACTTATTTATCTTACTGTTTAGTGTTTTTAGCAAATGATTAGTGAGGGAGGTTCTCCTTGGAGAAATGTGACTTTCTATTTTGACTGTATATTTTTAAGACTGTTGAAATTTTGTTGAATGATATATATGATCACTGGCAGCTGACATCTTGAGATGTCTAATGAAGTGAACGCCTTCAAATCATAAACTGGGGAGTGTGCTGCATTATAACATTTGCTCCCACATCATTCAAGCAGGGCACCAATGGATTACTTAATTGTGATATACACTGTGATTGTGAATGTGCAAAAACAGAGAGTAGCTGTTGTAGGTCATTCTACAGAAGTGTTACACTTCGAAAGTGCTTTAAAGTTAAAAATTTCTATTTTAAAGTAAAACCATATGTTATTTAAACAAGTTCACTTTCATCAGTCATCATCCATCCATTTTCTTCCATTTATCTGGGACCGGGTCACGGGGGCAGCCAGATCCCCCTCTCCCTAGCCGCCGCCTCCAGCTTATCAAGGCATTCCCAGGCCAGCCGAGATATATAATCTCTCCAGTGTGTCCTGGGTCTGCCCCGGGGCCTCCTCCCGGTGGGACATGCCGGAAAACCTCGCCCAGGAGGCATCCTTGTCAAATGCCTGAACCACCTCAACTGGCTCCTTTCGATATGGAGGATGTTACGAAATCAGTTTCGCCCCGGTGCTTTGATTCGTCGAGGGATCCAGAAAACGGCACCGGAACTCCGTAGTTATTTTTACAAAATCTTTATTCATCTTTATTCATCTTCATTTAAGCATGCACTTCTAGAAGGGAAGACGAGGCCGGTGTCCCTCTGAAACAATCTTCACCCCTTTGTTAGTTCCACCCAGCTTTATAGGAGCGACCCCATCATAAATCCCTCATGGTGTGCTGGAAACTCCGTATGTGTGTGTGTGTCTGTGCACGAGCACGTGAGTGCCTGTGTGTGCGCGTACCCGCGTGTCTATGTGAGTGCTCGTGAGTGACTGTGTGTGCATACCTGGTATGTGCGTGCACGTGAGTGAGTGTGCATGTGGATGTGTGAGCGTATCAGTTAAAACACTGTGGGTATGTGTCTCTTCCTAGGGGCCATAAATACCATCTCCCCTCCAGACCACAGTTACCAAGTTAAATGTTGAGACCCCCACACAGGTATCCTCTGGGGAATTTCCACTCAGCATTAACTCCTCTTTGTCTTACTTTCACAGTTCAACTGGGGAGGGTCTCCTAAGATCTACTCCTAAGTTCATGACACAGTCAGGCCTTTATTTATATCCAGGGCAGTGTCAGTGTCTCTACCATAATTCTACATTCTATCTTAACACATTTCTAAACTCTAAAGCAAACTAAACATTCCTACATGTCTAAACTCTAAAATAAGCTAAACATTCCTACAAGGAGCAGCGGCTCTACTCTGAGCCCCTCCTGAATGGCCGAACTTCTCACCCTATCTCTAAGGGAGAGGCCAGCCACCCTTCGGAGGAAACCCATTTCCGCCGCTTGTATTCGCGATCTCGTTCTTTAGTCACTACCCACAGCTCGTGACCATAGGTGAGGGTAGGGGTGTAGATCGACCGGTAAATTGAGAACTTCGCTTTTACACTCAGCTCTCTCTTCATCACAACAGACGGGTACAGCATCCGCATCACTGCAGCCGCTGCACCAGTCCGTCTGTCGATCTCCCTCTCCCTTCTGCCATCACTTGTGAACAAGACCCCGAGATACTTAAACTCCTCCACTTGGGGCAGGGTCTCGTCCCTGACCCGGAGTGGGCACTCCACCCTTTTCCGGCTGAGGACCATGGCCTCAGATTTGGAGGTGCTGATCCTCATTCCCGCTGCTTCACACTCGGCTGCAAACTGTTCCAAGGCAAGCTGGAGGCCATCACCTGATGAAGCCAACAGGACCACATCATCTGCGAAAAGCAGAGATGAGATCCTGAGGCCACCGAAGTGAAAGCCTTCCGCCATTTGGCTACACCTAGAAATCCTGTCCATAAAAATTATGAACAGAATCGGTGACAAAGGGCAGCCCTGGCGGAGCCCATCACCCACCAGGAACGAGTCCGACTTATTGCCGACTATGCGGACCGAGCTCTTGCAACAGTCATATAAGGACTGAATGGCTTGTAGCAATGGGCCAGACACCCCATACTCCCAGAGCACCCCACACAGGACCCCCCGAGGGACACGGTCGAATGCCTTCTCCAAGTCCACAAAACACATGTAGACTGGTTGGGCAAATTCCCATGCACCCTCGGGTATCCTCGAGAGGATAAAGAGCTGGTCCAGTGTTCCATGACCAGGACGAAAACCGCATTGTTCCTCCTGTATCCGAGGTTCGACTAACGGATGAACTCTCCTCTCCAGCACCCTGGCATAGACTTTCCCAGGGAGGCTGAGGAGTGTGATTCCCCTGTAGTTGGAACACACCCTCCGGTCCCCTTTCTTAAAGACAGTAGTTAAAGACAGCCCTACAACATCCAGAGCCTTCAGGAACTCGGGGCGAACCTCGTCCACCCCAGGGGCTCTGCCACCAAGGAGTTGTTTAACTGCCTCAGTGACCTCGCCCCCAGAGATTGGCGGGCCATCCCCTTCATCCCCAGACTCTGCTTCCGCCACGGAAGACGTGCCAATGGGATTGAGGAGGTCCTCAAAGTATTCCTTCCACCACCTGACGATTTTCTCAGTTGAAGTCAGCAGCACTCCACCCGCACTATACACAGTTCAGGTAGAACACCACTTTCCCCTCCTGAGTCGCCTGACGGTTTGCCAGAATCTCTTTGAGGCAGTCCGAAAGTCTTTTTCTATGGCCTCTCCGAACTCCTCCCACACCCAAGTTTTTGCTTTCGCCACCGCCGGCGTCGCATTCCGCTTGGCCTGTTGGTACCTATCAGCTGCCTCCGGAGTCCCACAGGTTAACCAAGCCCGGTAGGACTCAGTCTTCAGCTTGGTGGCTCTCCTCACCTCAGGTGTCCACCATTTGGTTCGGGGGTTACCACCAGTCTGACAATATTTTTTTTAATCAAGAGTAGTACAGAAGTGCTTGTCCTTGGAGTGTAGAGGATATGCACTGTATTGTTAGCACTTAAAATACAATAATGTATATACGAATCTTAAAAATATAACAAACATAATAAACAAAATGTAGGACAAATATTATAAAATTAAGTAATGGTCTCCTGGACTTGTATCACTAGCTACAAGGCAAAATCTAGTACCATATTTTTCGCACTATAAGGAACACTTAAAATCCTTTAATTTTCTCAAAAATCGTCATTGTGCCTTATAATCTGGTGCCCCTATGTATGAATTCTGGTTGTGCTTACTGACCTCGAACCGATTTTATGTGGTACACGGCGCTCCAAAATGTGTCAAAAAACATTTTAGTAAGACACTGGTAAGCTACAAAGCCGCACCGCTTGATGGATTGTCAGAGCATTACGGCTACTGTAGTCAGGAGCCTCGCCGTGTAATCTGTGCTATGTGATCGCTAGCGACACAGCTATGTTAGCATAACAAAGACAGTGAAGCTGGAGGATGTCCAAAAAATACAGTATTTTGAAACAAAACATTACAGTGAGGACATCACTTGACATCCTTTTACATATTTCTTGAAGCTCTATGAAGAATTGCTCATTGACTGTTTTCATTTATCAGAAATGTTCTTTTAAATCTCTTAACTTCATACAAAGCCCTCAGGTGAAGTCACTTTATTGTTTGGGAAATTTAAAAAAGGAATACAAATGGATTTAATTACTTAATTTTGTGAGTATGACTGACAACGTGATTTGATGTTCTCTGGCAACAATTAAAAAACAAAAACAGTTTGCATGAAAACCATCACTGGTGTTACCCTCCTTATTGGTGTAACCACAGCGGTACCCATCTCGAGGCTCTAACATTGCAATATAATATATTGTAATAATAATACACATCCAAGAGAACAAAATTATTTAGCTAGGCCACCTTTTCCTCAATACTAGATACCATCATCAGGTGTTCACCCTGATTTTGACATAATGTTTCAATTTCCGTCCAGTTTTTTTTTTTAAGGTGAAAAGAAAATGAGATTTGCCAAACTTTGCCCAGTTGGCAGGACAGGGCGGCTCTGTGAGCACAAGTGCAAAAACTATTTTGTTGCGATACTAAGCTACACTTAAAATGACAGAAACCTGTAAACAGTTTTGATTCTGAGCGTTGGAGGGACAATCAGAGAATACCACTGTCAGTTTTAGTAAAGTTGTGTTTACTTCCTATTTGGAAATTAGTGAACTTTATGTTTAAACCAGTCTGTCTTTTTGCCATGTTGATCTACATACAAAGTTTCAGCATGAACATGACAGAGTTTATATTTTTCCTTTTTAGTTTTTGATTAAAACTAAAACAGCAATATTTCCAATCACCAATCTGCTTTTTCAATTCATCTCTCTATTGGGGGAGGTTGAGCATAACAGTTTTCAAAGTGTTGTTCTCATTCTCTAAGCACCTTGTCTTTTGAGTCAGGGAGGCATTGAGGCTTTTCATTTTAGCATAGCTTGTCTAAAGGGTTGTTTCTATCAGTGATCAGCTTTGCATTTTCTCCCCACAACTTGTTTCTCTAAATGTTCCAGTTGCTTTTTTAAACAAGAAAAACCAGATTCTGGCACAAATGCCCACTGAAAACATTCTTACACGGGAGCAATAATGACTGCAGTAAATGACACAGTAGTCCTAAAAACACAGTGGCACCATTTGTCTTTCTTTCAGTACATAGTTATTTTAATGAAAGCCGTGATCCTACTATTACTGAGGACCAATGTTCCCTCTAATTTTTCACGTGTCTGAGCGAACACAGAAACTCCCTGAGCGGTCCCTCGGACCACTGTGAGCAACAGCACACGTGTGCACTGTGGTCATGCCAGCATCGAATCCATCCAAGTTACATGGTATATTAAAATAATCAAATTACAGCATTTACATTTATGTTAGACTACTTTTAATTACAATGAAAATTTTAAAAATTCTTGTTCATGACCTGTGTAGTATGTTAACACTATTGGAAGTAAAAATAAGTTGAACTCCAATTTTGAAAACACAACTTTCTTCTTTTTTCTTTAAAAAAAAAAAAAATAAAGCTCTGACTTGTATTATGAGTATGAGTCTGTGGTCTGGGAGAGAGTCCTGTAACTCTGTCTGCAAAATACAGTATATAATGACCAATGATGGGCAATTAATTATATAGTTACTTTTTCAAAAAAGTAACTGAGTTTTGTAAACAACAAAGTTTTTTGCAGCTGTTTACCTAAAAATGCAGCCAAGGCATTTTTTTTAAAATAAACATTTCAAACTATTTACAGAACAATCAGCTGTTCTGCATCAAATCTGATGCCACACAAATTATTTGTGCCACTCCAAAAAATAATTTCTGTCCACTATGAGATAAAGGAGAACAACAGCCTGACACCTGCAGGCCTGACAACAGGAGATGTATCACTGCTGTAACACCTGTAACATTCAGCAGCCGCCTCATTGTTCTGACACACACAACAAAACTATTTTGGTATTTTTTTGGTAATTTGGTCATTTATTTCAAACATGTAAACAATATACAGGTACATTTAGAAAAGAAAATAAGAGAGAGAGAAAAAAATACTATACAAAAAAAAATCAATACATTTCAATATTGCTGCCGTTCTGATTAATTTACATGTTGGAAGGGAGTGGGAAGAAGTAAACACTTATTTAATCCCACCCCTTTGCCATAAATTATCAGTTCATATTTAGTCAGCTTCCTTACTGATATAATTTGTAATAAAATATAGTGAACAGATTTCTGATATACTATATACTATAATATAACATCATGAATTTTTTTAAAATTTATTTTTAAATAGAGACATTCACTTAAGTTCAATATTTTCTTTCTCTTTATAGTTCGAGAAAATCATATTTTTATAACTCTTTTTGAACTGTTTTATGTTTGGACATTGCTTTAATTCCATATTCAGACAGTTTCACTCCATGAACAGAAACACAAAAGCTTTTTCTTGTAGTACGGACCTTCCCTGTTTTGAAGTTACAAACCTCCCTTAAATTATAGCTTCCTTCTTTCAAAAAAAACCATACTCTGAATATTACCTGGCAGTTCTTTATTTTTTGCTTTGAATAGAATTTGTGCTACACTACACACTAACTACACAAGATTTACGCTAAAAGTCGCAAATCTCTCACATCTCAAAACACCGCCGTCACTCCTAAAACTTCCCCTTTCCTAAACAACTAAATGCCATGTTGCCATATAGTCAAAGGAGTTTGCAAAGAAAAGCGTCTGGACTTCTTTAAGTTGCTTGAAGACGTTTCACCTCTCATCTGAGAAGCTTCTTCAGTTCTAAGGTCAAATGGCCGAGAATCCCAGATTTAAACCCAGTGGGAGTATCCCCCCAAGGAGGGACAAAGGACCCCCTGGTGATCCTCTAATCACATGCGCCTTGGCGTGTGAAAGCGGGTGTGGGACCTAATCAGCCAGGGTTTCGGGTGAGCTCATTGTGAAACCTGGCACCACCTTGTCATGTGAATTCCTGAGGTCAGATGGCCCAGGATGTGAGTGGGCGTTAAGGCGTCTGGGGAGGGAACTCAAAACTGGATTATAGATGGCAGACAGTTGGTGTTGTAAACCACCGCCGCTGTTCAAAGATGGTCGCTCACAGTGGACATAGATGGCCTCTTTCACTCCTCTTTCAAACCATCTGTCCTCTCTGTCCAAAATGTGAACATTGGCATCCTCGAAAGAGTGACCTTTATCCTTAAGATGCAGATGGACTGCTGAGTCTTGTCCTGTGGAGGTGGCTCTTCTATGTTGTGCCATGTGCTTGTGAAGTGGCTGTTTGGTCTCGCCAATGTAGAGGTCTGGGCATTCCTCGCTGCACTGTACAGCATACACCACGTTGTTAAGTCTGTGTTTTGGAGTTTTGTCTTTCGGGTGAACCAGTTTCTGTCTGAGTGTGTTGCTGGGTCTGAAGTACACTGGGATGTCGTGCTTGGAGAAAACTCATGTTGCCATATAATTTTTTGATTGGTCGACATGGTACATTTTTCCACCAATAGGAAAGGGTAGGGTTTTTGGTTTTGGTTTTGCTCACAGGCGGAGAGCGCTTTCAAGCGCTTTCCTTATAAAACGCCGTTTTTACCGTTTCTTCCCTCAGTAAATATAAACAACGATGGTATTCAGGAAAAAAAACCAAACATTGCATATATTTTTTTTAATCATAACTCTAGTTTTACGTGGCCTATCAACACAATTTAAAAACTGGTATAAAGTCCACACTTTTTCTGTCAATTGTTCCGTCTGTCCTGCTCATATCTCCAATGGTTGTACACGTTGTCATTAACGTGGCTTCACTGCACATCAGCCACGCCGCTTTGCTAGCTAAAACACCGGTGTCGGCACATAAGGACGCTGTCATAGCCTGTCAACGAATGTGAATCTCATTATTGGATGGACTATGGGATAAGGTGGCATTGTTCTAATCCCATACGGGAGCAGCCAGTCGCTTACTAACACTGCAAAACAGAATTGTTAAAGTATTAATTTTAATTTCAATTCAGGTTAGATTTTTTTTGTGCGCAACGCAGATTTTCTGTGCGCAAAGACCGTGCCAGCAGTGCGCTATTGCGCACGTGCGCAGCTTAGAGTGAACATTGCTCAGGACTGCATTGAAAGCAGCATTACTGGAAGTTGTTCCTTTGTAGAGAAAAGGCAATTCAACATGTAAGGAAATGTTAACCTATAAAAAAAGGGTTTTCAGCATTTGCTTAAAACAAATAACAGAGTCAGGCAACCTGACTGACTGACGCAGGCTGTTCCACAGTTTCGGCGCTACAACCTCAGAAGCATCTCTGGTTTTAAAATCACAGAAAATGAGAGTTAGAAGGCCCTGGTTAGCTGATTTGAAGAGGCTGGTTGTACTGATAAGGTGTTAGAAGCTTCACTAAAAAAGCAGGGGCCTTATATGTTAAGAACAAAATTTTAAAGTGGATTTTGAATTTCACTGGAAACCAGAGAAATTATGCACGGATAAGTGTAATATGTGATCGTTCTCCACAGTAACCTTGCTGCTGCATTCTGAACTAATTGGAGACGAGGTATGGAGGACTGAGAGAAAGTGAATTGCAATAATCAAGATGGGAGAAAATGAAAATGTGTATTAAAAGTTCAAAGTGATTATTTTTAATGTATTTAATTTATTCAGTCAATCTAAACTATTTCCTACCATTTCATGGTTGTTCACTGTACACATGTTTGGAAAAAATGTTAGTCTGTCTTCAGTTAATTGACTTTCTTTCCCCAGCTGCTCACTTCAGGTGTAATCACAAGAACTAAGAGCTTCTAAACTGTGACGGAGCAGGTAGTGCAAAGTGCGTCACTAATATGCATATATAACAGCAAAAAAACCCACCACACAACTTTTGTGATAAATGTTGAAGTTAAGTACAGTCAAAGCCTATAATATGATTCAGACCGGTGTTCTGGGAATCCATCCTACCTGA
This sequence comes from Oreochromis niloticus, assembly GCF_001858045.2. Lineage (NCBI taxonomy): Eukaryota > Metazoa > Chordata > Actinopteri > Cichliformes > Cichlidae > Oreochromis > Oreochromis niloticus. Next base: position 27,466,997 of record NC_031971.2, read on the forward strand.
AAAAACATCCTACCCAAAGTTTCTGCGCAGACGCGGCGCATGCGCACAACACCAACGCCTAATTAACTTCTTTTTCTCTCACCCATCCGGAATAGTTCTTAAGGTTATGATTATGGTTAGGGTTACGGTTAGGGGTAGGGTTAGGTTTAGTCGCAAGTCACCGTCAAATTATAATACGGGTAGGACGTTTTGTCAGAGTAGGATGGTTTCTCAGAACACCGGCCCTAGATTTTTGGTGGCCCTAATTGAGATTTTATATGTAGCCCAAAAACACAACACTACAACCAAGTAATGTTACATGCCAAAATGAGATATAAAAAATCAAATTAAAGCTACAAAGTCATGTTGCATTTAGATTTATATCTTCCTCTCATAGTTTTTCAAAGATCACTTTTTGAAGGTCAAACTACAAACACTGTGTCTACAGGTGGGTGTGTTTTGCTTTACTTTGTTTATTATTTTTAAACTTCTTTTTCCTCTTCCCTTTACTCTAAGTAGCCACATGATAATTCTTCCTGATTTTTAGAAAACATTGATAATACACATGCTGACATACAGCTGGATTTATTCACACACAACAGAGCACAAATTCAGAATTGGTAAACATGGTGGAGGATCTGTATTCCAAGGTTGACTACACCAAGAAGATTCGATTTCAGACAAATGAAGAGGACAAAAATACAAATATCAGTGGTAACACTGATAATGTGACAATTTATGATAACTACTGCACAGAGGAATGTACCCAGCCAAAATTACAGGAAATCACCAGCGAGGATCAGCAGCAAGGTATTGTTTTATCTGCCTGCCTTACTCACACTACTTGTTACCTGTACAAAGAATAGATTTTGTTTTTAACATTGGGGAAAACATTTGTTCATATACACACTCTCAAGTAAGACTATAGTAAAAGTCCATTTGCCTTCACCGTTTCCTCTAGATTTAATGATGCGATATCAGGAGACAGTCTGTGGATTTAGCTTTGGCAGTTTCATTCTTTTCTTATTTAAGTGTCTTTACTTCAATCAGCAGCATCGTGATGCAGTATTGCCTTTACAAAGGTTTAGAACTCAAACCTTCTTTTAGGTCTTGGTGACTGATGGCTTGTCTTCAGTCAGGCAAAGTTCATTACTTGCCGTTCTTACGTCAGATGGTAGATGGCTAATCACAACAGGATTATTGCTGGCCCACTGGCGAAGGTCGAAGCCTCCTTCTGATAGATGGTTTCTTAATTTGTCTAGGAGTGTTCGACCTGACTCTGCTGATGGAAAACTCTGCAAGCAGTTATCAACATAGAAACACTGCATTACTGAAGACTGCACATCTTTGTCAGATTGATATTCCGTCACATGTTTCTGCAGTGCATAGATTGCACAACAAGGGCTGCAGGTCGTACCGAAGGGGAGTACCTGCCACTCATACACTGAAGGGGGAGCTGCTTTGTTCATGTCACGCCACAGGAATCGGAAGAGTGGTTTATCAGGAGGCAGGAGACTGACTTGGTGAAACATGCCTTTGATGTCACCACTTATTGCCACTGAATGTTGCCTAAAACGCAACAAAACACCGAGAAGTGTTGGCCCAAGGATTGGTCCTGGCAGTAGGTACTTATTGAGACACTGACCTTGAAATGTGAAAGAGCAGTCAAAGACTATGCGATCTTTATTGTTGTGACTTGTCATATGATGAGGAATATACCAAGCTTCTTTGCTATTGTGCATCTCCTCTGGGCTAAGTTCAACTACATAGCCTGCTTGCTCCAATTTCAAAATCTGATCCTTGTAAGACATGGCTTTGTCAGGATCTTTAGCTAACCGAGCCTCAGTGTTGCGGAGTCTAGACAGTTGGAGGGACATTCAAAGGAGGAAAGCTTGCCATCCGAAGAAGAGGAGTGGCGTAGCGATTAACACCATTGATCTCAACCCTTTTTGTGGCCTGTTCAAGGAGTTCCAGTGCCAGCTGATCTTGCTTTGATCGGATCACAGATTTCTCACTGTATTCAGGTAAAGTGTCTAGTTGCCATACCTTCTCAACATGAACGATGGACTACATTAGTGACGGCATTGTTGTCACTGGAGAAAATGTTGCAATGCAAGTTGTCGTTCAGACTGCTGGTTTTAGCAGTCACATCTCTCAGGTGAACTGAGAGATGTGAACAAACACTGCACATGCTCTGTACTGCTCTGGGGCTGAAAGTCTGTGATCGGACCTTGAAGTGTCCATCCTAATTGGGTTTTAACTGCTGCAGGAGACCCATATGGTCCCTGTCTCAATGGAGCAGTAGGCGTGATGAGGTGAGTATGATCTGAGCCTATGAGCAGGAGTGGCGTTGCTTTATTGATAATGGGTAATGGGATACCTTGAAGATGCTTATATCTCCGTTGGAGAGATGATACAGGGTAGGTGTGGTCTGAAAGTGCTAGGTGACTTGCAGTGAAGGCATTATTAATTGTGTAGGTTTTCTCTGGGTGTGTGATGGGTGAGATTTTGAAACTTACGGAAGAACCTTGAATAGTTTCAACTTCTTGACGGACAGTTCTAAGTGATAATCTCTGCTTCCCCAGTTAGGTTGAGATGCTGCGCAGCTGATGTTAGAAGAATGGTACACTGGGAGCCATCGTCAAGTACTGCATATGTTTCAAGGGTTCTTTTGCCATTTCGCAGGAGCACTTTCACAACCTTTAAAAGTACACTAGGACAGTCACTAGGTCTATCAAAGTACAGTGTCCTCACTACAGGATTAGTTTCAGTTTTAGATCTCTTATTTACATCACACAGGATCTGTAGATGTCGTCCCATGCAGGTGGCACATGCTTTCCTCAGGTCACACTTTGCAGCCTGATGAGTCCTAGCACAATGCCAACACCATTTGTTTCCTTTTATCCAGTTTATTTTCTCATCCTTTGTCTTCTGAATGAACTCAGGACACTTACTAATGTGGTGTTCAGGTGAGCAGCAGTATGCACATGTTGCCTTAGTTGTTATGATCGGTTGTGCTGCCTGTACAGGATCATCAGATGTATTTGCCCCATGTAATATTGTTGTAAGTGGAGAGGTGTACTTACGGGCAGGTCGTGGCTGGTTGAAGGATGAAACAGGACTGTCCTTTCTTGGTTGACACTTGCATTCCATTTGCAACCAGGATGAGAACAAAGGCAAGGTATATGTCATTTCTCCCTGTTCCCTGTAAACGTGCCGTTTAAAGAGACTGAAATGCGCTGCAGGCAGCTTCGCTAACAAGCGATCAACATGGGAGCCACAATCTAGTTCTGCACGTCCTTGATCTCCCATAGTGCTAAGCAAACCAACTAAGGCCTGTACACTAAGAGCAAAGTTATCAAGACTCTGACCATCACCTGCTCTGATAGGAGGCAGTTCCAGTATATTCTTTAGCTCTTTCAATGCTAGCTGTCTGGGTTGCCCATAACGCTCATCAAGGGCTTTGATGGCTTGAGTGTATGGGTCAGGAGCGTAGGAAAAAACAAGAGGTAATCGTTTAGCTTGGTCTACTTTGAGGTGATCAAGAAGGACATGATATTTGAAGTGCTCTGTCTCATGAGGATCAAGAAGGTTTGTAAGGGCCATCCGTAACATCCTGTATTGCATTTCGTCTTCTCTACTAAGGTCTGGAAACGAAGGACCTTCAAGCTTATATACATGTGTTCTCATGCTAGAGGAGTGACCCGAGCTAGCAGTAAACAGGTACCAAAGGTTTCTGTTCATGTAAGGCATTGGATGTAGCTGGTTGGTGCTCTAGAGAAGGGCGATGCTTGTGGTCAGCTATGCAAATGAGAGGTTGAACAGGGTCTTCAGCTAAAGGAACAGCAGGTTGAACACATGAGATCTGGTGGGGATCCTGCCGTGATAAGGCCAGGAAATCAAAAGGAGTCTCATCTTGTGTAGCAAAGACTGGTCTAGGCAAACCACTTGAAGGGACTGCAGCATCTAATATTGTTGAATTAGGTAAAGGAGGGCTGGCAGCCGAAACTAAACCAGACTGACGGCTAATCTGTGGGGGCTGAAAGGGTGATTGACAGGTTGCTGTATCAATCACTGGGAACTGCTCATGTTGTTGATGTGTTTGAGGACTGGCTCGTAAACTGCATACAGAAGATTTGATTCCATCAGATGAGACCGTGCGAATTGAAGATCTGGAGCTACGAGAATAGGCAATTATGATTCAATCATCTCCTTCCCAATCTCCCTCATCGTTGTCAGGAGTTCCCTCATGACCTCATCTTGGTTGGTGGGTAAAGGAGCAGGACGTCTCTCTGGTTGGCTTTTTGACTCTCCGACAAGATCCTGCAGCCCATGTGTGTCTGTGTCACTGTGCTGGCATTCGGTTTAACTCTCTGTATCACATCTAGCTCTTCTACTTCCAGGATACTGAACGTCATACTGCTGCAGGTGGGCAGGAGGTCGACTATCACGACTGGAACGTCTCAAACCTTCAGTCAATGGCTGCTGTGAATCCATGACGCTAACACTACTCCGGCTCGGAGGACCATGTTATGAAGGAAGGACGGCTCAGGGTTTAAGTAATCAGCATCATGGGCTCATCTGATTAGAATGAGAATAAGCAGTCCTCTAATCATTCACAGGGTTCTCCTTTTATTCTTGAATCAATAAAGCAAAGAAGGAAAGACACATTGACTGCCAATCCTGAAAGAAAACAGATTTAAGTTACTTATTACCTTAAACTAGTGATGGGTCCTGCAACACTGACCCACCGACGCATGTATCAAGCTCACCTAGCGATGCCTGTATCGGTGCGTGCGTCGCTTTAAGAAAAAGTCACGTGATCGATACAGCTGCTGTATCGCTCATTGCCAACGCGCCAAACTGTGTTTAAAAGGTACCGCATCTGCCAACGGAATGAGTCACCACCCAAAAAAACAAACAAACAAAAAAAACAAACACAAAATTACTCTTGCAAAGATAAAAAAAACAAAACACATCTCTCTATAACAAAATGGAGCCCGAAAGAAAAAGAATTGTTTCTGCTGTGTGGGATCATTTTGATCTTTTAACTGCAAATAAGGTAATAGTTTGTCTTTGTTTCAGTGTAATCTGTCAGAATAGGAAAAACAGCAATGTGACTTGCAGTGTAAATTATTTATTTCATTTTATGCAGGTTAAATGTCGCATCTGTTCTGCGTTTCTTACACAAACAAAAGCACCTCCTCAATGTTTAGGCATTACAGAGCCAAACATGAAAATGAGGAGACAAACACACCGAGAATGAACACAGGTCGGCCCATATTGACACTGAACAGCTTTATCATCATTTTTTTTTATTAATATGCGTTTTATTATTTTCAAATCAAGCATCTAGGAAGACTGTTCTGGACCAGGCAGTCCTGAATTTTATTATAGAGGACTGCCAACCCCTTAGTATTGTGGAGAGTGTCGGAGAGAAACATTCCAAGATCAGAGGATCCTTTAACGTACTGGGGGAATAGGAAGACATCTTATCAGAACCTTTTCCACCTGGCTTTCCAGCTTTTGTGTACCCCAGCTTCATCTGTGCCTGTGAGTTTTCCAAAGCTGAAGAAATGGTACAACAACAACAACACGCAATAGACTGAATGCAAAAACATTGGATAAACTTATTTTTCTGAATAGAAATTTATAATAAACTCTAAGTCAAATGGGTAATATTACATTCACAATACTCATTTTAATTTTCACTTAATGTCATTCACAATATTTTAAAGATGTCTACAATATTTGCAATATAAAAGATATAAAACGATTCCATGGAAATTACAGTACCTTACAGTGTACAAGTATGACTAGGTCATTGAATCAGTGTCTGTTGTGAGTCTCAAGTAATTTGCCAACAATGATATTTAAGGTCCAGCAGGTGTCAGTATGGAGCAAAACAGCAACACTGTGTCGACACAGTATCGATACAGTTTGGGGAATGTGCTGAAACGCTTCACGAGGCCTCATCGACCCATTACTACCTTAAACAATACATAAAATCAAAAACCCAAACAGAACCTCACCTCTGCTGCCACCCCGTGTGGGAGTGAAGAAAGAGTGAGCCAAAAGTGAATGCAGTCCTTATATAACGTGTGACAGGTGAGTGCAATTAAGGACAAGCACCACACCCAATCAAAGGTGAGAGAACTAAACAAGGTGCATCTGGCAACGAAAACTGTTTTCCAACCATGCTGGGAAAAAGAGAAAAAATTGAAGAGCTTTGGGTGGACAGTGGGACAGAAAGCAGCTGAACTTAATCTGGACAAGATAAACATAAGTCAAACAGCACCGTTGCCTACAATACCACCATGGATGCTCCCTGACGCAGTAGTAGATTTCACATTGTTATAGAAAAAGACCAAGGAGAGGGGTTTTATTTTAAATTCGCATACAGTGCAGGAATATATTAATCAGTATTATAGTTATGTCAAAATCTACACAGATGCATCAAAGAATACAGCCAACCAGAGTGGGATAGCCTTTATAGTTCCTCAATTTAATATCAAGGTGGGGAAAAGGATCAGTGACGATTTGTCAGTATACACAGGGGAAATGGTTTCCATATTGTTAGCAGTCCAGTGGATTGAGGAAACGAAACCACTAAGATCTGTGGTATGCTCAGACTCGAGCTCATCACTGGCCAGCTTGCAAGACAGTCACTCAGACTGCAGACCTGACATTCTGCTAGAGATCCAGCAAACATTGTTCAGACTTGTTATGATGGGGCTTGTGGTCACATTCTTATGGGTACCGGCGCATCATGGAGTTAAAGGAAATGAAATGGCAGATAGGACAGCAAAAGTTGCAACAGGGAGACCGATGGTAGATATGGTTATTAGTGTGAGTAGGACGGAGCTCAAGAGCAGAATACGACACAGTATGAAGGAAAGGTGGCAAAAGCAATGGGAGGAGGAGAGGAAAGGGCGATGGTTGTACAACATCCAAAGGAAAGTGGGGGAAATGAGAAGTACAGGACGAAACAGGAGAGAGGAGACGATTATATCTCGACTGAGATTTGGACACACTGGCTTAAATAGCACATTATTTTTAATAGGTAAACACAGTACAGGGGAGTGTGACTGCGGTAGGGAACAGGAAACAATAGAACATGTTTTATTGCATTGTCAGAAGTATGATGTGGAGAGGAGACAGCTGGTCAAAAAAGCTGGACGATATGAAAGTGAAGTTGGACTTGTTTGATTTATTTCGCGTGAGCTCTATGAGTAAAAGTTATCAAGCTGTATTTTGGTTTTTAAGACAGACCCATTTGTTCGGGAGAATTTGAATATTTTCTTTTCTTTTAATTAATTAATTTATTTGTTTAATTATTTATTCATTTATTTATTTATTTATTTTGTCATTTTGGTCCACACTCCACACCAGTTGGTGGCGGTAATGCACCATTTTGCTGTTTGCCAACCGCCAATAAACCCTATACAGAAGAAGAAGGTGCATCTGGTGAAGTGAGTGGGTGTGCTGGGATGTGCTAAAAGGTGGGTCTTTACAACAGCTGCTATTTTCCCACTTTTAAAAAACCTCAGCTAGACCCTTCTCTTTAGAGCAGCTACAGACCAATCTCCAAAGTACTGTTAATTGCTAAGCTTCTAGAAAAGGTTGTGGCTAAGCAACTTATAGCGGCTTTGGACAAACATAGCATTTTTGATAAGTTTCAGTCTAGCTTTCGTAGAGCTCACTCCACAGAAACAGCCCTTCTTAGGGTCTCAAGTGACATTTTGATGAATAATGATGCAGGAAAATGATCGGTCCTACTTATGTTGGACCTAACATCGGCATTTGACACTGTTGATCACCACATCCTCCGCGAAAGGCTTAAACATTGGGTTGGTGTATCGGGTACTGCCTTGGAGTGGTTTTCCTCATATCTACATGACCAATCTTTTTCTGTGGTAGTCCCCGATTTTAGGTCATCTTCTACCTCCCTTACTTGTGGTGTCACTTAGGGTTCGGTTTTGGGGCCTTTATTGTTCTTAATATATCTTCTCCCCCTCCAGCATACAGGGAGTGCAGAATTATTAGGCAAATGAGTATTTTGTCCACATCATCCTCTTCATGCATGTTGTCTTACCCCAAGCTGTATAGGCTCGAAAGCCTACTACCAATTAAGCATATTAGGTGATGTGCATCTCTGTAATGAGAAGGGGTGTGGTCTAATGACATCAACACCCTATATCAGGTGTGCATAATTATTAGGCAACTTCCTTTCCTTTGGCAAAATGGGTCAAAAGAAGGACTTGACAGGCTCAGAAAAGTCAAAAATAGTGAGATATCTTGCAGAGGGATGCAGCAGTCTTAAAATTGCAAAGCTTCTGAAGCGTGATCATCGAACAATCAAGCGTTTCATTCAAAATAGTCAACAGGGTCGCAAGAAGCGTGTGGAAAAACCAAGGCGCAAAATAACTGCCCATGAACTGAGAAAAGTCAAGCGTGCAGCTGCCAAGATGCCACTTGCCACCAGTTTGGCCATATTTCAGAGCTGCAACATCACTGGAGTGCCCAAAAGCACAAGGTGTGCAATACTCAGAGACATGGCCAAGGTAAGAAAGGCTGAAAGACGACCACCACTGAACAAGACACACAAGCTGAAACGTCAAGACTGGGCCAAGAAATATCTCAAGACTGATTTTTCTAAGGTTTTATGGACTGATGAAATGACAGTGAGTCTTGATGGGCCAGATGGATGGGCCCGTGGCTGGATTGGTAAAGGGCAGAGAGCTCCAGTCCGACTCAGACGCCAGCAAGGTGGAGGTGGAGTACTGGTTTGGGCTGGTATCATCAAAGATGAGCTTGTGGGGCCTTTTCGGGTTGAGGATGGAGTCAAGCTCAACTCCCAGTCCTACTGCCAGTTTCTGGAAGACACCTTCTTCAAGCAGTGGTACAGGAAGAAGTCTGCATCCTTCAAGAAAAACATGATTTTCATGCAGGACAATGCTCCATCACACGCGTCCAAGTACTCCACAGTGTGGCTGGCAAGAAAGGGTATAAAAGAAGAAAAACTAATTCAATTCAATTCAATTCAATTCAATTTTATTTATATAGCGCCAAATCACAACAAAAGTCGCCTCAAGGCGCTTTATATTGTACAGTAGATAGCACAATAATAAATACAGAGAAAAACCCAACAATCATATGACCCCCTATGAGCAAGCACTTTGGCGACAGTGGGAAGGAAAAACTCCCTTTTAACAGGAAGAAACCTCCGGCAGAACCAGGCTCAGGGAGGGGCAGCCATCTGCTGCGACCGGTTGGGGTGAAAGAAGGAAAACAGGATGAAAGACATGCTGTGGAAGAGAGACAGAGATTAATAACAGATATGATTCGATGCAGAGAGGTCTATTAGCACATAGTGAGTGAGAAAGGTGACTGGAAGGGAAAAACTCAATGCATCATGGGAATCCCCGGCAGCCTACGTCTATTGCAGCATAACTAAGGGAGGATTCAGGGTCACCTGGTCCAGCCCTAACTATATGCTTTAGCAAAAAGGAAAGTTTTAAGCCTAATCTTGAAAGTAGAGATAGTGTCTGTCTCCCGAATCCAAACTGGAAGTTGGTTCCACAGAAGAGGGGCCTGAAAACTGAAGGCTCTGCCTCCCATTCTACTTTTAAATACTCTAGGAACAACAAGTAGGCCTGCAGTGCAAGAGCGAAGTGCTCTAATAGGGTGATATGGTACTACAAGGTCATTAAGATAAGATGGGGCCTGATTATTTAAGACCTTGTATGTGAGGAGCAGGATTTTGAATTCAATTCTGGATTTAACAGGAAGCCAATGAAGGGAAGCCAAAACAGGAGAAATATGCTCTCTCTTTCTAGTCCCTGTCAGTACTCTTGCTGCAGCATTTTGGATTAGCTGAAGGCTTTTCAGCGAGTTTTTAGGACATCCTGATAATAGTGAATTACAGTAGTCCAGCCTGGAAGTAATAAATGCATGAACTAGTTTTTCAGCATCACTCTGAGACAGGATATTTCTAATTTTAGAGATGTTGCGCAAATGGAAGAAAGCAGTCTTACATATTTGTTTAATATGTGCGTTGAAGGACATGTCCTGGTCAAAAATGACTCCAAGGTTTCTCACAGTGTTACTGGAGGCCAAGGTAATGCCATCCAGAGTAAGAATCTGCTTAGATACCATATTTCTAAGATTTTCAGGGCCGAGTACAATAACCTCAGTTTTATCTGAATTAAGAAGCAGAAAGTTAGCGGCCATCCAGGTCTTTATGTCTTTAAGACATTCCTGCAGTTTAACTAATTGGTGTGTGTTACCTGGCTTCATGGATAGATAGAGCTGCGTGTCATCTGCATAGCAGTGAAAATTTATGCTATGTCTTCTAATGATGTTGCCTAGGGGAAGCATGTATAATGTAAATAGAATTGGTCCTAGCACTGAACCCTGTGGAACACCATAATTGACCTTAGTGTGTGAAGAGGACTCTCCATTTACATGTACAAATTGGAGTCTATTAGATAGATATGATACAAACCACTGCAGTGCAGTACCTGTAATACCTACAGCATGTTCTAATCGCTCTAATAGGATATTATGGTCAACAGTATCGAATGCAGCACTGAGGTCTAGCAGGACAAGCACAGAGATGAGTCCACTGTCAGAGGCCATAAGAAGATCATTTGTAACCTTCACTAAAGCTGTTTCTGTGCTGTGATGAGCTCTGAAACCTGACTGAAACGCTTCAAATAAGCCATTCCTCTGCAGATGATCAGTTAGCTGTTTGACAACTACTCTTTCAAGGATTTTTGATATGAAAGGAAGGTTGGAGATTGGCCTATAATTAGTTAAGACTGCTGGGTCTAGAGATGGCTTTTTAAGTAAAGGTTTAACTACAGCCACCTTGAAGGCCTGTGGTACATAGCCGATTATTAGAGATAGGTTGATCATATTTAAGATTGAAGCATTAATTAATGGCAGGACTTCTTTGAGCAGTTTTGTAGGAATGGGGTCTAAAAGACACGTTGATGGTTTGGAGGAATTAATTATTGAAGTTAACTCAGAAAGATCAATTGGAGAAAAAGAGTCTAACTTAACATTGATGGTACTAAGAGTAGCTGTAGATAATATTACATCTGTGGGATGATTATTGGTAATTTTTTCTCTAATGATAAAAATTTTATTTGTGAAGAAGTTCATGAAGTCATTACTAGTTAACGTTAAAGGGATGGTTGGCTCAGTAGAGCTCTGACTTTTTGTCAGCCTGGCTACAGTGCTGAAGAGAAACCTGGGGTTGTTCTTATTTTCTTCAATCAGTGACGAATAGTAAGATGTTCTGGCTTTGCGGAGGGCTTTCTTATAAAGCAGCAAACTATTTCTCCAGGCTAAATGATGATCCTCTAAATTTGTGACACGCCATTTCCTCTCCAGCTTACGAGTTATCTGCTTTAGGCTACGTGTTTGAGAATTATACCACGGAGTCAGGGACTTTGGATTTGAGGCCTTAGTTTTCACAGGAGCTACAGTATCCAGAGTCGTACGTAGTGAGGAGGTAAAATTATTAACAAGATAATCGACCTCTGTTGGAGTAGCGTTCAGATAGCTGCTCTGCTCTATGTTGGTACAGGGCATTGAAGATGATAACAGTGGGTGGATTATATTCTTAAACTTAGTTACAGCACTTTCAGAAAGACATCTAATGACATGGCCTCCTTGTTCACCTGATCTGAACCCCATTGAGAACCTGTGGTCCATCATCAAATGTGAGATTTACAAGGAGGGAAAACAGTACACCTCTCTGAACAGTGTCTGGGAGGCTGTGGTTGCTGCTGCACGCAATGTTGATGGTGAACAGATCAAAACACTGACAGAATCCATGGATGGCAGGCTTTTGAGTGTCCTTGCAAAGAAAGGTGGCTATATTGGTCGCTGATTTGTTTTTGTTTTGTTTTTGAATGTCAGAAATGTATATTTGTGAATGTGGAGATGTTATATTGGTTTCACTGGTAAAAATAAATAATTGAAATGGGTATATATTTGTTTTTTGTTAAGCTGCCTAATAATTATGCACAGTAATAGTCACCTGCACACACAGATATTAGGGGTGGGTTATAATAATCGATTCATCGATTAAAATCGATTCTGGCTTGGATAACGTGAAATCGATTCATTAAAATCCTGAATCGATTTTTTTAATATAAATTTATTTTGCCCGAAACGCCAGAATCTCAGGTGAAACCTCACAAAATTTCAACAACCACCAAACAGCTAAGACAGTAAATGAGAGCAGGTACACGGATTCTGCACAAAGACGTAAACACACAGCGCAGACCGCGGATCAGAATCAGTGAGATGTTGCCTTTCTCACCCGACTGGCGCTGCAGCTTTAAGCGGCTGCACGGACACGGTCGGGGCTGAAACTCGACAGCTCGCTGATTCTGATGTTTCGGCGGGTCCGCGCTTTGTGTTCACGCCCTTTTTGCGCTGATTCTAAAGCTGTTAGTTTTATCTCTCTCCAAACAATATTGACAGAACCAGCAGCAAAAGACGATCCAAACTACGCTTCACATAAACATCGTCATGAAATCACTCTGACTTTTACTGTTTTGCTTCACCCACGATAAAATCACACTTCATGCACAGCTCTCTCTCTCTCTCCCTCTCTGTACTGTTTTCTGCATTATTCGCTTGCTTGTTGCGCACAACTCTACTGTTGTTTACAGCGCTGTCGGCCGCTGTTTTTTTTTTTTTTTTTCGTTTTAAATACTTCCGAAAAGAAAACCTAATTTCTGCCGTTCAATACTGAACAAATGTAAACTTTTTAAAATTATGCAAAATGCAAAACGCTTAGCCGCGTCTCTAATAAAACCGCTGTAACGTCAGAGGTAACGTTCATATGTTGATTAATGGTTTTCTTTCGTTTTTGATGTACTGCAGAATATTTTTATAAAATCCCAGGCCAGGAAAATAACCTTCATGTTTTTCTGTGTTTTATCTTCAGCTACTTTGACACAAAGGCATCTGTGTCAGCTTCCTTTTTATAGATACAAAAATATGTCAATGTACTGATCTGAACTATAATATTTCTGACTGTCAAAATTTCCCAGATTCAAATCGAATTTAATCGAATTTAATCGAATTTAATCGAATCGTGGATCGAATCGATTCGGGACCTTGTGAATCGGAAACGAATCGATTCTAGAAATCAGTGACGATACCCAGCCCTAACAGATATCCCCCTAAAATAGCTAAAACTAAAAACAAACTAAAAACTACTTCCAAAAACATTCAGCTTTGATATTAATGAGTTTTTTGGGTTCATTGAGAACATGGTTGTTGTTCAATAATAAAATTATTCCTCAAAAATACAACTTGCCTAATAATTCTGCACTCCCTGTATAATGGGCTCATTTGAGGACATTTCTTATCACTGTTATGCTGATAATATTCAGTTGTACATCTCTTTTAAGCCCCAGGATTTATCTAAGCTTCAGCTTTTAAATGACTGCTTAGATTCTATCAAACGTTGGATGGCTGTAAATTTCTTCCAACTCAACGAGGGGAAAACTGAAGTCCTCATATGTGCTCCGGACAGATTTGTATCCCAGATAGTGAAAGCCCTTGGTCCTCTTTCTGTGTATGTTAAATCCTCTATCAGGAATTTAGGTGTCACTTTTGACTCGACTCTTACATTGGACGGGCATGTGAAATCGCTGGTTCGGTCTTGTTTTTATCATTTAAGAAATGTGGCTAACTTAAGCCCTATTTTATCTCGCCCTGAACTGGAGATTGCTATACATGCATTTATTTCCTCACGCTTGGACTATTGTAACTTTTTGTTTATGTGTCTAAGCAAAGGTTCTCTGGATCGTCTGCAGGTTGTGCAAAACACTGCAGCTAGACTTTTGACAAAATCCTCCAAGTATTCACATGTGACACCATTGCTATTTCAGCTACACTGGCTTCCTGTTGAATTTAGAGTCCATTTTAAGATCCTGGTCTTGACATTTAGAGCCTTGCATGGACTGGCACCTCCCTACATCTCCAATCTGCTACAGCCCTATCTCCCTAGCAGGTCCCTGAGGTCATCTGATCAGGGCTTACTTGCTATAAAACAGACTAAAATGAGAACTAAGGGTGACAGAGCTTTTGCCACCGTGGCCCCGAGACTGTGGAACCCTCTCCCTCATACATTAAGAACTGTGGACTCGATAGTTGTTTTTAAAAAACAACTCAAAACTTACCTTTTTAAAACTGTTTTTGGTTAAATTTCTGCCTGTTTTATATTGTCTGTTTTACCCTTTTATTATTTGTTATCTTATGTGCAGCACTTTGTGATTCTGTCTAGAAAGGTGCTATATATAATTAAAATTTTATTTATTTATTTATAATTTTACCATCTCTGTGCAAGTCTGCAAATTTCTTTATCAAATCATAAGATTCGTAAATTCATCAAGTCTCTCTGTGCCTGGGTCCTCGTCACAAAACATGACATCACTGTTTTGTACATTTTTACACAATTTAATCCCCATATTTGTGAAAGAAAAACACTGTGTCTGTGTGCTTTTGGAAAACAGCTGCTGTACAGAATCTCTGAAACAAGCTAGCTTAAAACATTTTTAGAATATAAACAGAGCACTCTGCTTCTCTTTACAGCTCCTCACTCCACCAGGGCACCGTTTGGCACTTTCTGAGGCACAGACAACTAGATGATCCAAAAGTTGGCCTACCTATTACTGGCTGAGGTTTTAGTAGAGTTGCGGCTGAACAACATAAAAATATATCATTAATTTTAATCTCCCCAATCAATGATAATGTTATGTTGGAATGTTGTTAAAGAGGGTCATAAACGTTTCAACCCAGTTTGATTTGCAGATTCTGTATAGCAGCTTTAATATAGGGAGAACGCAACTTCTAGATTGTGTGAGTAAAATTAGGTTTTTTGTCTTTGTCAGTTTAACAGTTCCTGTTTTGCCTGTCACTGTTCCCTGTCTGTTTTCTTACCTGGTTCTTCCTGACCTTGTACTTTCTCCTCACGTTCCCTCTTTCCTCTCTTCCTCTTTGGACTGAGAATCATACACAAATAGATTGTATTCAATTAGATGAAAAAAATGACATTAATATGAAAAAAAATATTATTAAGATCACTAATAAAAAAGTCCTCTCTCAGTGTACTTTCAACCAAAAGGCAAATAACCAAACCACATGTACATCTAATAAAAGATATAAATATTGAAACACTGATCCAACATTATCCTTTATTGACGGATCATTTGTTCTTACACTTTTACCTGAATGTGGTTCCTTTTTTTGAAAAAACGTCCTTATATCCATTATGAACCTGGCTGTCTCTCTGTACACACACCAGGAGTTATAAGGTTAATGGGCATCCAGTTAGCTAGCTAGTTAGTACCTTGGGCACATGCACATATGACAAAATAAGCAGCTTCTCTCATTCCATTTCAAACAGGACAGTGGCAACAACAGTAGGCTACAGACAATTTTTAAGATTTTGATTTTAAATAGGCTGTATAAATTTCAATGGGAGCAACAGGACGGTCAAATGTCGCTGATCTTACTACAGAGCAGGACAGATTGTAGGGTAGCAAACATCATCGGAAAACATGTTTTCAACACTGCAGATTACCTGCGTGTAATTTTTTTCAGCTAAAAAGAAACATGGTCTGACTCCTAACTATATAAAGAGTAACTGAAGGTTAAATGCAGCTAACATGTCCTGTTAGCTGCCCCGCTCGCTGTGTCTCAGACACCATCGCTCTGTAGTGAGTATCCTGAAATATCGATTCCTCCGATACCAATCATTTATGTTCTAGAATCGATTCTCACATTAAAATGTCTGTGAAGGTTCTCAGTCATCCAGGTCATTGTAGTCTAAGGAGCTTGGAAATAAAAGCGTCTGGATTCTTTAAGTTGCTTGAAGACGTTTCACCTCTCGTCCGAGAAGTTTCTCCAGTTCTAAGGTCAAATGGTGGAGAGTCCCAGATTTAAACCCAGTGGGAGTTTCCCCCCAAAGAGGGACAAAGGACCCCCTGATGATCCTCTACCTAATCACATGAGCCAAGGTGTGAAAGGATGGTAACACCTTGCTACCATCCTTGCACCTCTGGTGGGGAACACCCCACACCACATCAAGAACTCATCCGACTTCACTGACAAGGTCCAGAAACTTACCCTGGAGCCAGATGAAACCATGGTGTCCTTTGATGTAGTCTCCCTCTTTACTTGCATACCCACTACGGAGGCAGTGGAGACTGTCAGAAAACGACTACAAGAAGACAGCGCCTTGGAGGACAGGACCAACTTCACACCTGATCAGATCTGCACACTGTTAGACCTCTGCCTCACCACTACATATTTCAAATACAACGAGGGCTTCTACAGACAAAAACATGGCTGTGCCATGGGCTCCCCTGTGTCACCTATTGTAGCCAACCTTTACATGGAGGAAGTGGAAAGAAAGGCTCTTGGCTCTTTTAAAGGGAGAGTACCCAGCCACTGGTACAGATATGTAGACGACACCTGGGTCAAAATCAAGACACAAGAAGTGGAATCCTTCACTGCGCACATTAACGCCGTGGATAAAAACATCAAGTTCACCAGGGAAGACACAAAGGATAACTGCCTGCCTTTCCTGGACTGCGCGGTGCACATTGAAGAAAATGGCAACCTCAACATTGAAGTTTACCGGAAGCCCACACACACGGACCAGTACCTCCTCTTTGACTCCCATCACCCTCTGGAACACAAACTTGGAGTAATTAGGACCCTACACCACCGGGCAGAACATGTTCCCTCTAAGCCTGAAGGGAAAAAGAAGGAACACACACATGTAAAGGAAGCACTTAAAACATGCGGTTATCTGAACTGGGCGTTCATAAAGTCAGCAAAGAGGCACAGAAAAGAAGATCAGACACCAGAGAGGGAGGATAAGAAAGACAGACGCAACAACATTGTCATCCCCTGTGTAGCCGGTGTATCAGAGAAACTCAGGAGAGTTTTCTCCAAACACGACATCCCAGTGTACTTCAGACCCAGCAACACACTCAGACTCAGACTGGTTCACCCGAAAGACAAAACTCCGAAACACAAACTGAACAACGTGGTGTATGCTGTACAGAGCAGCGAGGAATGCCCAGACCTCTACATCGGAGAGACCAAACAGCCACTTCACAAGCGCATGGCACAACATAGAAGAGCCACCTCCACAGGACAAGACTCAGCAGTCCACCTGCATCTAAAGATCAAAGGTCACTCTTTCGAGGATGCCAACGTTCACATTTTGGACAGAGAGGACAGATGGTTTGAAAGAGGAGTGAAAGAGGCCATTTACGTCCACTGTGAGCGACCATCTTTGAACAGAGGCGGTGGTTTACGACACCAATTGTCTGCCATCTATAATCCAGTTTTGAGATCCCTTCCCAGACGCCTTAACGCCCACTCACATTCTGGGCCATCTGACCTCAGGAAATCACATGATAGGGTGGGGCCAGGTTTAACAATGAGCTCACCCGAAACCCTGGCTGATTGGACCCACACCCGCTTTCACACCTTGGCTCATGTGATTAGGTAGAGGATCACCAGGGGGTCCTTTGTCCCTCTTTGGGGGGAAACTCCCACTGGGTTTAAATCTGGGACTCTCCACCATTTGACCCTTAGAACTGAAGAAGCTTCTCGGATGAGAGGTGAAACGTCTTCAAGCAACTTAAAGAAGTCCAGACGCTTTTTTTTCCAAGCTCCTTAGACCTCACATTAAAATATCGATATTTTAGTAATTTAGGGTAAATTTTTAGTTTATCCTTAACAGGAACACAGTGGAAAGAAACTATAACATTCCGATTGTCTACATTCAAAGGAACTACTTCCTCTTCCGCCTTTCATAGTCATGTGTGAAATACGGCTGTATAAATGTCTCGCAGCCCCTTGGCATGCGCACTCACAACAATGGCTGAGCGTAATTGGAGTCATGTGCGGACGTATTTTACCTCCACAAACAGCTGAGATGTGGTTTGCGATACATGTGGCAAAAAAGTGAGGTGCCTTCGCGGTCTAAAGAAAGCTGGGTAGTACGTCACAAGCTCCCTTGGTGGAGTTACTCACGAACAAATAAAACACTGAAAAAGCCAAACAATAACATTTTTAAGTTATCAAAGTGACTTATATATCATGTTTAACCCGAGTAGCGAAAGACCGCGGGGGTTTGAAAACGATGTGTCGGTCGGCTCAGATATTTGAAGTTTACACAGCTACATTCTCACCTCAAAATATGTTAAAAGTTTTGTTGCGACCCAGAAAGAGAAATAAGAGTTATATTAAAACTAAGTAGCTGCCGCCATTGTTGGAAACTGGAATTGGCTGGGCCGCGCTATGCAGGCAGGCAAGGTGTTCAAATAGTGCACAACTTCAGTTTTTTAAAATTTCTATATGATGAACTCTGCATTATTAAGTGATAAGAACAAGTAATCTGATGTCCTGTAATCATTATGATGCTATAATTTGAGATACAATAAATAAAATACGTTTTTGTACAAAGTATTGGTATTGGATCAGTATCGTCGATACCACCCTGAATAGTACTTGGTATCGGATCGGAAAGGAAACCAGTGGTATCGCACATCACTATCGCTCTGGCAGAAAGGGCGCTAGAGCCAGAGTAGGGGAGAGGCGAGCTGGAACAAACCATTTTGGGGGGGAAGGAGATAACTATACTTTTGTTGTTAAACTACGTCTCAACCAAGTACAGTATGGTTTTTATATTTTTAGTAGTGTGTCACACCAACAGCAAATATTGTCAAAAAGAGTAAGAAATCTTTGGGGGTGCTTTGATTCATTTTTGAAACACCTCCAAAATGGGCTTAAAACACCCCTGGCCTAAACCACAGTCCCCTAGCCTGGCACATTTCCTCCAGAAGGTTATAAACAGGTGATTGAGCTGCTTTTACTCTTTTGCTCCTGCAAAAGAAGGAAAGAAGAAGGTCTCTTCACTTTTCACGAGTAGTCACCGAATAAACCTAATAAAGAATTCCTAATCAAAAATGTGTTTTTCTTTATTATATAGTTTTTAAATACCAATCAGTCAAATAAATAAAAATACATGTGTAATGGAACCCCTGGTCTTCATCACATTTAGATTTATTCATTGAATTCTACCTTCATACCAACTGTATAGGGTACAACATAAAGACAGCATAAACAGTGTACTGTCAGTATAGAGCAGAGGTGTCGAACTCCAGCCCTCAAGGGCCGGTGTCCTGCAGGTTTTAGATAACACCCTGGGTCAACACACCAGAATCAAATGATTAGTTCATTACCAGGCCTCTGGAGAACTTCAAGACATGTTGAGGAGGCAATTTAGCCATTTAAAGCAGCTGTGTTTGATCAAAGACACATCTAAAACCTGCAGTACACCAGCCCTCGGGGCCTGGAGTTTGACACTTGTGGTATAGAGCAGGGCTCTAGACTAACTTTTTGCCATGAAAAAGTTAGGCGCACTCAAATTTTTCAACCGCATCGCTTAACACCGCAGTTTTACATGTGCACTTTTTTGGGGGGGAAATTGCTGTCCATACAGACAATATTCATTTCTAAATTATTAACTAACAAACTTGTGCTTAAAGTGCTTTGTCAATATTGTAGAAAATGTTAAACTTAATCATCATCTTGGCCTGACGACCTGTTTGCTGCTGCCTGCTGCTGAAAGGCAGTGGGGAGAGGGGACACTTGGGCAGTGCATTTATTGCAGCATATAATGTGTTTTCTGTATACACTGTGCTTTTTCAGCATTCAAAGATTGATGGCACCGTGTCAGAGCACTGGCTATGAATTTCAGATGGATCAGTCCTTAACAAAAAAGTTATCAATAGTTCTTTTCATCTTTTCTTATTACCCACATCTACATCCACTTCTGTCAGGCCAGGGCTACTCAGTAGGGCTGGGTATCATCACTGATTTCTATAATCCATTCGATTCCGGTTCTCAAAGTCCTGATTCGATTCAACTTAGCCTCAGACAGTCAGAAATATTATAATTCTGATCATTTATCAGTACTGATACACATGAGACTTCATCAGAATTGTGAACATCACAGCAGATGCCTTTGTGTCAAAGTAACTGAGAATAAAACACAGAAAAACATGAAGGAGATTTTTCTGGCCTGGCTTTTTATAGCAGATAACCTTAAAAATATTCTGCAATATTCTGCATAATTTTAAAAAAGTTTAAATTTCTTCAGTATTGAACAACAGAAAAAAGGGTTTCTTGTCCGAGGTCATTTAAGTGAAAACAAGAAAAAGAAAAGAAAAAGACAGCGGCCGACAGCGCTGTAAACAACAGTAGACTGGTGGGTAAAAAGACGTAAACACAGCGCGGACCCGACGCATCAGAATCGGTGAGCTCCGACAGCGTGTCCGTCTACGGGCCATCAGGTGAGAAAGCCGAGAAAGAGAAAGCTGATTCTGATGTGTCGGGTCCGCTCTGTGTTTACGTCTTTGTGTGGAATCCGTGTACCTGCTCTCATTTGCTGTTTGGTGGTTGTTGAAATAGTTTTGTGAGCTTTAATCTGAGAATCTGGCGTTTCTGGCAAAACACAGTTATATTTGAAAGTCAATTCAGGATTTAATGAATCGATATCGCTTTATTCAAGCTACTCACCTCCCTCTTCCACCTGCACTTTCAACTGGACCACGGCCAATCAGAGAGGTCATGCCCCTGACTATCTCTGATTGGTTTAGTCCACGATAGGGGCATAATGTGTGTCTGTTGTTGACCACACGGAGAGCTGCAGAGATTTTTTTTATTTTTGTTACCCGAACAATATTTTTTTTAGTCGCACCATTGAAAAATTTGGTTGCATTTGCGACCAAATTGGTCCCACTCTAGAGCCCTGAAGAGGATGGAAATCAGCCAGGACAACTCATGAATGAGCTGCTTACATCTGGTTTAATTAAGCTGTGTACATCCACAAAGAGCAGCAGGTCACCTGACCACAGGAAAATCGACTGGAGCTCTGGCCCACATAGCAAGCAGGTCTGGCCCGGACCTGGCAACAAGCCGGCACTGCTGGTTGACTTCTGGCATGATAAGATGTATGTCATCCAAATATGGACCAGGCCTGGCATAAATGGCACTGTCTATGTGATGGCATGCCATATCTGGCCCGATTGTGGTTTGGTGTATGTGGCCCAGGCTCATAGAGAACAGGTCTGGCCTGGATCTGGCATCAAGCTGGCACTTCTGACTGACCGGTGTCATGGCAGAGTGTATGTCAACCAGATATGGGCCAGGTCTGGCAGTGATGGCACTATTTATGTTCTTATTTTACTATTTTAGTTAGAAGACCCAAATGCCATGTCACAATACTATACTACTATGGTAGCCAACGTTTCAAATGCAGATTTGACAGGTTTGTGAGTGGACATACCTAGTGACGGTTTACTCATCTTTGCCAGTGGGTGGCTGTAGCTCAGGTCACCTACTGATCGGAAGGTTAGTGGTTTGATCCCTGGCTCCTCCAGTCTGCAGGTCAAGTGTATGAATGTAGTTAGGAAGCACTCAGTTTAGAGAAAGTGTGTGATTGGGTGAATATGGCATGTTGTATAGAGCACTTTGAGCAATCTGGGAGAGTAGAGAAGTGCTGTAAAAGAATCCGTCCATTCACTGTCTGAAAGGAGTTTCATAATGTTACTTTTGCACTATTATGTTCCGGCACATGTTGTTATTACATGGCTTGATTACAGTACACATTAGGCTGACATCTGGGCCAGCACAGGGCCAGCAGTGTGTCTGCAACTGGCCTTGTGCTGGGCCATGTGTGGGCCATCTCTGGCAAACGAGATCTGGGCCACCAATGGGCCGTCATTCTTTGCGGTATGTGGGCCATGTGTAACCACATTGTGTGGGCCAGATCGGGGCCATACCAATTTTGCTATGTGGGCAATAGAAATTATTGTGAGTTGTGATTATTTTCCATACGCTCAGCCATTACAACTGATTTTAGGGTTCCCCCACCTGGTGAATGTCACTGTAACTCTGACTGTGGTCATTTTCCTGTGTACAGGCAAAGTCACCCTCTACGCTGGGTGATCTGCCATGGTGGTGTGTGTCCTCATGTTCCCTGTTTCCCCATTTGTGTGTGGTGTTCTGGTTTCTCTGCAACTCCGGAGAGTGCAACACGGACCAATGTCACGAGAGGAGGACACACACACTCTCACCTGCAGCACACACCGTAAATATCCTCCACCTTGTTGTCATTTTCACTGTAAATAAACGCACTGTCTTCATCCAGAGAATCCAGTGTTTGGGTCCTATATCAGCGTTACTGCCAGAATTTTTCTTTTTGGCCTCATAACTTCATACAAAGCTCTCAGGTGAAGTCACTTTATTGTTAAGAAATTTAAAAAAAAGGAATAAAAATGGATTTAGTTACTTAATCTTGTGCTTATGACTGACAACATGTGATTTGATGTTCCCTAGCAACAATTTTAAAACAACAACAACAACAACAAAAAACAAACAAACAATTTGCATGAAAACCGTCACTGGTGTTACTGTCTTTATCGGTGTAACTACAGCAGTACACTGTCTCAAGGCACCAATATTTTGTTTTCCAGCAAGCCTTTTTTTTTTTTTAATTTTTAGTTCCTCAGGCTTTCTGAAGTGCTTTCAATAAATGAAGTTTTATATTTTGGTAGAAATAAAACATTTTAATCCAGTTGTTTTGTTTTGTAAAATAAGATACGTGTATTTGAATTACAGCAGGTCCAAGAGAACAAAATTATTTAGCCAGCTCACCTGTTCCTCAACACTAGATATTTTCACCAGGTGCGCAACCTGATTTTGACATAATTTTTCATTGTCCGTCCAGTTTTTTTTTTTAAGGTGAAAAGAAAATAAGTTTTGCCAAACTTTGTCCAGTTGTCCTGTAAGACTGAGAAAAAGATTATATGAGAGGAAAATATAAATCTAA
Organism: Oreochromis niloticus; assembly: GCF_001858045.2. Taxonomy (NCBI): domain Eukaryota; kingdom Metazoa; phylum Chordata; class Actinopteri; order Cichliformes; family Cichlidae; genus Oreochromis; species Oreochromis niloticus. The sequence goes on from NC_031971.2 coordinate 27,489,927, forward strand.
TTAAAACATGAAACTATGAAAAGAATAAATAACAGCATAATAAGAAATGATACCACTATTTATGTGATAAGGGAAAGACCATCTTTGAATCGAGGAGGGGGCCTAAGGGTACATCTTTCGCCATTTTCTGATGCTGACATTGCAGCCATTCCCCAACTCTCTGTAAATCTGTAAATCTGTAAAAACTCTCTTTACTCATGGCCATTGATCAGTGGTCTTTGATCAAAGGACATTGATCAGTAGTTGTTGATCAACGGTCACGAGAATTTGCATAATTATGATAAAGGAACTGACCTCCCAGCCCATTGTTCCTTCAGTGGTGCTAGTTCAGTCATTATGCAAATGTACTGTTTATAATATTGAGGAAACCTGCAGTCAGCTGAGACTGAAGAAGTCACTTGGATGAGTGATGAAACGTTTCTCCCACTGAAAACGCTATGTCCAGATGAACAGAATCAACTTTTGCTGATTTGAAGATTTACTTACATGCCTCAAGACGATACCACTATTGATTGTTTTCACATAATCTTCCATTACAATTCTATCTATATATAAAAAAGAGAACTTTCTAGCTATGTTTAATTGGACCTTTTATATCATATTTGGACATGTTATTATTATGACCAGTCATGAGCAGTGTGTGTGATTTGGTGGTTGTGTTTTTGGGTTACATTTTATAGGCTTTGACTGTACTTAACTCTGACTTTTATCAAAAAAGTTGGGCTGTTATTGTAATTTATTTATTTCAGTGATACACTTGACAGACATTTGCATCACCTGCTCCTTCACTGTTCTAAGTTTGATTACACCTACAGCTACCAGGTGGGGAAAGAAAGTGAATTAATCAAATAGAATAGATCTTTATCGTCACTGTTACAAGAAAAATGAAACAGAGTTTGGCAGCTGGCTGGAATAAAAGATCAGGTGCAATGTAAGGAGCAATGTGACTGGTGGTATTGCACGTTGAGTAAGGGGTAGGAATGTTGGTTACATTATACTATAATAAATATGGTTTATAAATACAGTGTAAATGTCCATAAATGTTAAGAGCACAGTAAACCTTCAATCAGGGTGGAGGTAGGGCAGGTAGGGCTATTTGTATTTGACCTGATCGACCTGTAGCATTTACCAGAGGAAATGAGGGAAAAAAGTGAGTGTCCAGGGAGCAAGGTGTCCTTGATAATGATAATTGCTTACCGCTGGAGTCTGCCAGTATAAATGTCTCTGAGGTGAATTGGTGACGTGCCAATTGCCCGCTCTTCCACCCTCACCACCCGCTGCAGTTTTCTCATCCTCCATAGTACAGCAGTTGAACCAGGGTGTACAGCAGTAGTTCAGAAGGCTCTCGATGGTGGAGCGGTACAAGTTGATTTATAATGGTGTTACTAGCGTGAATTGGAGAACAGTCGTGGGTAAAAAGTGAGTATAAGAGGGGACTGAGGACACACACCTGTGGAATGCCTACGTTCAGAATAAGGGTGGCGGTGGTGTGCTCTCCCATCCTGATGTTCTGCGGTCTGTCGCTCAGGAAGTCCAATATTCAGGTGCACAGAGAGCTGCTGAGTCCTAAGTTGCTCTGGTTTTTAACCAGTTTGTGGGGTTGAACTGACACAGGCATTCAATTTTTTTTTTTTTTTTTTTTTTTTTTTTAACCTGTCCCGTTTGGTTCTTTTGCCATCAGAATTATTGTCTAAAGGCGAAGAAAGATGCCCAACGGATTTACTTTACCAAATGGACCATCCCACCCTTGCCGTAATGGTCCATTTGATTCACCTTTTATTGTTTATTTTATTTTCACTTGCTGAATACGGGACAGACTTGACTGGTGGAAAGAAGGGGGAGAAAGAAAGAGGGGGGAAAAAAAAAAAAAAAAAAACCTGAGAAGAGGGACGGGGAAAAAGGGCAAAAAACAAAAACCAACAGAATAAGCAGACAAAAAATACATATATCGATCACCTGGATCACCTGTTGAGAAAGAAAAAAGAAAGCAAGCAGAAGAAAACGAGAGTAATAAACAAGATCACAATGATATATGGGAATATGACAGTAAATACTAAATATTAAACATTATTGTGCAGCACGTGAGATCGACAGCGCAGTGTGTGCTTTGAGGTAGGAGCCAAAAAGGGTGTAGTTTGTGTGTGATCACCTGTGTGTGCACCTGTGAGCATGAACGCGCTTGTTTTTAAAAGGTTCCTTCATGTAATGATCTGCTAGAGGGTGTGGGGGCCACTGCCCCGACCTCCAGGGCATGAAGCAGGTATGGAGGAGATCGAAACTCCAGACATCCAGAGGCCCCCAGAACACAAGAGACCAAGGAAGACCAACAGAGGGGCAGCCGCGCCACTATCCCAGAAGAGCTGAGGAGAGTCCCAGATGAGGGGTCACTCAGCAGCCGCGGAGCAGAAGCCGGGGGGGGCTGCAGTGACGTGCCCGTGAGCTCCGCCGGCAGCCAGCTGTGCCTGAGTGACCGAGCCCCGGGCCGAGAGGCCAAGGGCACCCCATCCCCGAAGTGGCCCGAGCGAGCCCCAGGCTCCAGGCCCCGATAAGCAGCCGCCAAGGAGTGAGCCGGTGGGTACCTGGGCGCCCACCCCCGGACACAAAGAACCACCAACGCACCGATGTCTGAGGGCGTCTGCCACCGGCAGGGGAAGTGGTGGGGGGAGATGGGCCTCCAAACCTTGGAGGGCCTGAGATGTCCCCAGAGAGGTGGCATCTGATACCCAACCTGACATATAGACACAGACAAACAGGCACACACAGATACAAACATCTATTCCCACCCTCATGCTCTCATATACAATTACTCAACACTCACCCAACGTGGAGACAGACATGAAGAGACGCTGTACACACAATCACTCTCCCCAAGCGTACTCTAAGCCCCGGGTCTAGGTACCCTTGCCCCTGGAGGGGGAAACTGCGCCCAGACCCAGGTGGTGTTACCCTTTTCCCTGCGGTGGGGAGAAGCAGACCGCCCCGACTCCGCAGCAGCAGGGAGGCCCCACATTCCAGACCCCAGTCGGACGGCCAACTCCTCCTCCTAGCCCCCCCGCTCCAGCAGGCCGCAGAGAACGGGGGTGTAGGAAGACTCCAAACCTCCCTCCACCCGCTCATATGTAGTGTTGATGCATGTGTGTTCTAAGGTGCATTTAAAACCCAGGAGGGCATGGAGCTACCTGCCAGAGCAGCAGGTAAGCGTATAGCCCCTCCTGCTAGCCCTCAATGTCTACGTGTATTTAAAATTGAGAGGTGGGCAACGACGCCAGGGGTGAAGTGTACACCCTGATGGTAATTTGGCATCCGTGTAGCGTGCCCACCCCCAAGATCCTATATGTATGTGTAATGAAAGTGTGAGTAATGTGAATGTCTAAGCTGTGGGATAAAATTGAGGCAGAGGCAGCCAGAAGGGGACAGAGGGGGGGGATGTCTCCTCTGCACCCTGGTGACACACCCCTACCCCAAGGCCCTGCATGTGTGGGTGATTGTGGTGGAGCGGGAAGAGGGAGGCAGCTGGAGATGGAGAGGGAAGGAAGGGAGGGGCAAGTGACCCCTCCCTGGGGCCAGCTCCCCCGCTGACCCCAGTAGGCACCCCCATACTCTGCAACCCGCCAGGGAAAGGGGGGCCCAGGCCCATCCAGACCGGGGCCCAGTGCAGCAACGCCGCCCGGCCCCACAGAGCCCGGGACAGTCCACCTGACCCCACCACAGAGAAAACTGCACCCACCCCATCATCCACTCATCTTCCAGACTACACAAGACAATAGACGCCCAGGCTGAGATCTTCCTCCACCTCTCCTGTATCTCCCCCTCCTGCAGAGAGAGTTCCTGAAGAGAGGAAATCTCCTGCAGGATTTGACAACCTCCCCCACCAGTTGAAGAGCCCCCCAGGTGGTTCGATGCACAAGCGGCACCCTGCGCCAGGACTGGGCCCCCATACACCCACCCGCCCACAACCCCGGCAACACACCAACCAGGACCCAAGCCCCTGAGGCTTGGCCAGGGCCCCAGCCCAGAGACGGAGTGCCCCCAGAACCTCACGCCCATCCCGGACCCACCCAGGGGCAGCCAGGCTACCAGGTCAGTAACCCACGTCCGTCAGCACAGACCCCCCCTAGCCCTGCTGCACGCAGCCATGAGGAAACCGTCACCTAAGAGCCAACAGAGCCCCTAATTGGCCATGACCGCTACCCCGGGTTGAGCCCCCCAAGGAAGATGCTCCCGGGGAACCCCCCGATGCCCTAAGCCTATCCCTACCCCCACACCAATCACAACAGTGAAGGTGGGACCAAACTAAGAACCCCCACCCCCACTAGGTGATGGAGCTGATCAAAGGAGCCCAGAGCAATTGATCTGATGTGGTGGCAGAGGCTGTATCAAGACTAATGTAATCTAATAGATAATTTCTATATTGGTTAGAATTAAGATTATTTTTATTTTTCCAGTTCATGAGGACTGTTTTCTTGGCTATGCATAGGGCAGTGAAAACCATATGGGCTATATTCTTTTCCGTAGTGACATTATCTAAGCTGCCCAACAAACATACTAAAGGGGAAGTTGGAATGTTACATTTCAGACACTTTGATAAGTCTTCACATATCTCGCGCCAAAACTTCTGAACTGGTGGACAGAACCAAAGTGCGTGGATATAATTGTCCGGTGAATTGGTTTGGCAGTGTGAGCAGTTGTTGGTAGACGTAAAGCCCATCTTGAACATCCGATGACCTGTATAGTGCACTCTATGTAGTATTTTGTATTGAATTAATTGAAGACTGGGATTTCTAATTAGATGAAAGGTTTTTAAGCAAATCTGAGACCAGAAGTTTTGGTCAAAGTTAACTGATAAATCCGCTTCCCATTTTGCAATAGGAAGTGATATTGATTCATCTGTTTTAGAAAGCATTCTGTATATTTTGGATAGTAATTTGGGGGTTTTAAGAGTAAGAAATTGAACCACACTTGGTGTCGTTTGTAGTTCAACTTGACCCGGTTTAAATCTCTTTTTTATTATGGATTTAATTTGCTGATATTCTAAAAATCTTTTCTTGTTGATCCCATATTGTGTAACTAGTCTGTCAAATGAAATAAATTCTGTTCCTTCTAGTATATGTTCTAAATATTTGATTCCTTTACTACTCCAATCTGAAAAGTTTATCATATTATTGTTTTGTAATATGTCAGGGTTGTTCCAGATAGGTGTACGTTTGCATGGGATTAATGAAGACTCTGTCAACTTCAGAAACTCCCACCACGCTGTCAGAGAAGAGCTGATGTTGATGCTTTTGAAGCATTCATGTCGTTGGATGTTTGAGCTGATAAATGGTAGATCTGAAATCTCTAGATTATTGCAAAGTGCTTGTTCTACATCTAGCCAAGGTTCATCTAAGAGGGTATGTTTTTGCCATCCTGAGATAAACTGAAGCCTGTTGGCTAAGAAGTAGTGCTGAAAGTTAGGTAGTTCTAATCCTCCTTTATCCTTGGTCTTTTGTAGTGTTTTTAAGCTTATACGTGGGGGCTTATTTTTCCAAAGGAATTTGGACATATAGGAATCTAGAGATCTGAACCAATCTTGCGGCGGTTTAGTTGGGATCATTGAGAATAAATAATTTATTTTTGGTAATACCATCATTTTTATAGCGGCAACCCTTCCCATGAGTGATATGGGTAGATATTTCCACCTAGCCAGATCACCTTCTACCTTCTTTAAAAGTGGGATATGGTTTAATTTAGTTAGATCTGCAAGCTTGGGAGATACATTAATACCTAAATATTTTATATTTCCCGATTGCAGTGGAGTAGAAGAGGAATTATGGAAGGAGCAATTAATCGGAAGGACTGTAGATTTTGACCAGTTAATTGAGTAATCTGATATTCTTGCAAAAGAGTTTATCAGTTCAATCACCCCAGAGATATTGGTTTGTGAATTTTGGAGAAAGAGTAACACATCATCCGCATAAAGGCTGATTTTATGTTCCACGTTCTTGCATTTTATGCCCTTAATTACTGAATTCTGTCTTATTGCTGCTGCTAGTGGTTCGATAAAAATTGCAAACAGTGAAGGGGAGAGTGGGCATCCCTGCCTGGTGCCCCTCAGGAGACAGAAGCTGGAGGATGTCTGGTCATTTGTTCTGACACAAGCTGTTGGGGAATTATATAATATTTTTAACCAGTTGATGAAAGAGGTTCCAAAACCAAATTTGTGTAAAGTTGCAAATAGAAATTTCCAGTTAACTCTGTCAAACGCTTTTTCTGCATCTAAAGAAAATATTGTAGTTTCAAGATTTTTACTGTATGAGTAGTCTATCAAATTAAGTAATCTACGTGTATTTGTTGATGAGTGCCTACCTTTTATGAAACCAGTTTGGTCAGGATGAATTAAGAGGGGGGTTATTTTCTCTAATCTCTTCGAGAGAGCTTTGCAGATTATTTTGAGGTCTACATTTATAAGGGATATTGGACGATAGCTTGAGGGATATACAGGGTCTTTGCCTGGTTTTAGCAGGAGATTAATGTTTGCAGAATTCATATTTGATGGAAGTCTGCCATTTTCTTTGATTTCCAACAACGTTCTGTAAAAAACTGGTGCTAGAGTCGTCCAGAATTCTTTGTAGAATTCTGCAGGAAAGCCATCTGGGCCTGGAGCCTTATTATTGGGCATACTTATCAGGGCTTCCTGGAGTTCACCTGGTGTCAGTGGCGAATCTAGTGCCATTGCTTGAGTGTCTAATAATTTTGGGAGAGTTATGTTGTCTAAAAACTGATCAATTTCCTTTTTAGATGGGTTTATTTGTGGTGAATACAACGTTTTATAGAAATCCCTGAAAATGTTGTTTATTTGTTTCGGGTCATATATTGTGTTCCCAGATGAATCTTGAACAGCACATATAGTTGTTTTTTCTTTATTTATTTTTAGCTGGTTTGCTAGAAATTGACCGGATTTATTACCATGTTCATAATTTTGTAAGCGTAGTCTTTGTACTAAGAATTTTGTTTTTTTATCAATTATCTCATTTAATTCTAGTTTTGTTTTGCGTATTTTGTTCAGTGTTTCCTGATCTTGGTGGGACGCGTAGGCTTCTTCTAGTGATTTGATGGTTTTTTCTAATTCCTGAATATTTTTGTTTTCTTCTTTCTTTTTATGTGATGAGAAAGAAATTATTTTACCTCTCATCACAGCTTTCCCTGCTTCCCATAGAACAGAAGCTGATGTTCCGGGAGTGTCATTAAAGTCTAAATATGAAGTCCACTCTTTTTTAAAATATTTAATAAAGTCTTCATCTTTAAGCAGTGATGTATTAAATCTCCAGTTTTTACTTGGCGTAGTATTATTCTTGTGCATTAGTGTTAAAGATACAGGAGCATGATCGCTGACAGCTATAGGATGAATCTCAGTGTCTGAAATGTCACTCAGCAGTATTCAAGTAGAATGGGAGGGAGAGCCTTCAGTTTTCAGGCCCCTCTTCGGTGGAACCAGCTTCCAGTTTGGCTTCGGGAGACAGACACTATCTCTGCTTTTAAGATTAGGCTTAAAACTTTCCTTTTTGCTGAAGGATATAGTCAGGGCTGGATCAGGCGACCCAGAATCCTCCTTTAGTTATGCTGCAATAGGTGTAGGCTGCTGGGGGATTCCCATGATGCAGTGAGTATTTCTTCTTCAGTCACCTTTCACATTCAGTATGTGTTAATAGGCCTCTCTCCGCATTGAATTATTAGTTGTTTTTAATCCCTGTCTCTCTTCCACAGCATGTCTTTTGCCCTGTCTTCCTTCTCTCACCCCAACCAGTCACAGCAGATGGCCGCAGCTCTCTGAGCCTGGTTCTGCCAGAGGTTTCTTCCTGTTAAAAGGGAGTTTTTTAATCCCACTGTCACCAGTGTCCTTGCTCATAGGTCATATGTCATATGATTGCTGGGTTTTTCTGTGTATGTATTATTGTATTGTCCACGGTGGCAGGGTGGTTAGCACTGTTGCCGCATAGCAAGAAAGTCCTGAGGTTAATTCCACCATCAGGCCTGGGTCTTTCTGTGTGGAGTTTGCATGTTCTCCCCGTGTTTGCGTGGGAGGCATAGCATACTTTTTTCGGCAGTCCAAAGACATGCAGTTAGTGGGGATAGTTTAATTGATCAATCTAAATTGCCTGTCTCTCTCTGTGTGTTAGCCCTGCGACAGTCTGGCGGCCTGTCCAGGATATACCCCGCCTGAGCCTCTCGCCTTATGACAGCTGGGATAGGCTCCAGTGCCCCCCGTGACCCTGAAAAGGATAAGCGGAAGCAAATGTGTGTATGTATGTATGTATTATTGTCATTGGCGTAACTTTGTGCTGAACATTGGGGGGGTCAAGATCTGTGTCTAAATAAATAAATACATTTTGGGTAAAGTCTCAGATGATTAAACATGCAACTATTTTGCTGGTAATACCTGAAATGAGTAAATAAAATCAACAGCCTATTTATGGAAGATAATTCATAATTTTATTGGGGGGGGGGGGGGGGGGGGGGGGTATTGGTTGGGTCTGATTATTGGGGGGGTGATAACCCCCCTAACCCCTCTGGAAATTACGCCCCTGATTATTATAGGGTCTACCTTACAAGGCGCCTTGAGGAACTCAAATAAAATTGAATTGAATAATTAACCAGGAGACTTTAACAACAACAAGACGCACAATAAGATGGAGATCACAACAGTAGACAAGGGGCCAATTTCTAAATTGATACAAGACATTAAGAAGGTATTTAAGTACAAAAACAAAGCAACAGAACAGGAGTTACAGATTTCATAAAGACTGTATTTCAGTAAAATGATGTCCCTTGGAAAGTATTGACTATTTAAAAACATGTTTTAAGGTTACCATGCAGTGCCCCTTTCTACTGTTTCGATTCAAACTCAATGTATGATGTATATTAAATTCTTTCAAGGGGATAAATTTAGTGTGGTGTGCATATTCAAATGCAAAGACAAATGCACTCATGACCCAAGAATAGTCCTGAGGCATGCCACAAGCCCTCAGTTTCTTGTCAAATAGAAAACCACTTGTGTCAGTGTAGTTTCACACCATTCAGAGCCACTAAACACGAATTCAGAGACTTGCAAAACACTGATCACCTCAGAGACGTAAAGACCCAACTGAATCTGCAATACAGATAAAAATCATGGATGAAGTCTATGAAAATACTGTGGAAATATTAGGTTGTCACAGAAAGTTCCAAAGGGAGCCTCACACTTCAGAGGACATTTATATGAATCAGCAAGTGATCCAAACTGTGCAACATGAACCAACTGGACCTGCACACCCAGGTAAAAAAAACACAAACATATCTATAGACATTACAATTTACATGTTGCTGGAGTTTTGTGCACATACAAAACTAAAAATAGATTTTTTATATAAACTGTTTGAGGAAAACAAAAGACTAATTTCAGGAAAAGTAATCTGGAGTTTGATTGCTGTGGAGCTATGGTTGGTGTGGATATTTTGTTAGCTGTTAACTTTGATTGAGATATACATTTTTGTTTTATCTTGGTTTGTTCTCAGCTGTTTTTCCAGAATGTGTGCATTTTTTTTCTTCACTTTTTATTGTTAGATAATGTTGGTATATATTTTCGTTTTAATTAGTTTCAGTATTAGTTTAGGTTTACGCCATTGCCAGTGTTTACCTGATTGGAAGGAGTTCATAAGAGAAAATAATTCAATCAAATACTTTGTAACTAACAGTATTTGTGTTACTGGCAACAAGATCCATTATTAGATGCTGTTGTTGCATCTTTCCAGCTGTTTTCTGAGTTGTAAGTATCTATCTGTCCAGAGTTTTCCTTTGTTCCACCATTTGGCTCACCATAATTCCAGTAGCTGAAATACAGGTTATATTATAAGAGTTAAACTCAACAGTTTAGTCAGTCTTTATACTTCCATTACCAAGATATTAATCAAATTAAGTTAGTTAATGTACTTCATGACATAAGAAGACTTTATGGACAAGAGAGGATTTTAATTTCTATTTTAACCTTGTGGTCATTCGAATCTCACATACCACTGTCATTTCCTGCTTGAAAATGACATGCCAATAATGAATGGAGTATTTCTCTGCAATTACAAACTCTAAACAACCTTGGTATTAAAATAAAGCTAACACTTGTCAGATCTCATCAGATAAATATTGCAGCAGATGTTACTGTGTCAAAGTTACTTTTTCTGTATTCCAGCCTCGGTAAGTAGATTTTTTTTTTCTCTCCTTTTTAAAGCCAACCAATCAGAAGTTGCAAGGTTAAACCCCACGTGGGCCCAAATTTACGACACGTGGTGCAATTCCCTCACGTGTTTGTAACTGGGCCTAAAATGGCCATTGTTGGCGGAAGTGGCTCTGATGCACAGGGCCATGCAGAGATGTTTGACGGGGTGCATATTCGAAGTTAAAAAAAAGGGGGGCACATAGAACCAGACTGAATACTAACAACCCAGATTCATCAAAAAATCTAATATGGAATCGCATCATACTAGCCTTGAGGCGACTGTTGTTGTGATTTGGCGCTATCTAAATAAAATAAAATAAAATTGAATATCACTGTCATCAGGTGGGGACAATGCAAAGCAAACGTAGCCTGTGTTTTACCCGATGGGGTACAATGTTGCTGTTGAGGGGTTACTGCTGCTCCTGCTGCTGATAGTGCTGGAGGGCAGGGCTGTGATGATCTGAGACTGTAGACATGAAAAAGTCCATAAGAGAGATGGTAGCTGATTAAACAAGTTTTATGAATAATAATAATAAGGCAAGATATATATATATTTTTTAAAAACTGTGGGAAATAAATGAGGCTCTGCCTGTGACTCACTCTTTGCCTCTCTTCCTCCTTCCATCTCCTTATCTGATCTATCACTCTCCACTTGCTGTCCATCTGAGAACAAGGCACAATTTGCTATTGCATTAATCTATTATTTAATTATCCACACTTAATAACTCTTGCACCTAATCCATAATAATGATAGAAAAATGTTAATGAATCAAAACATTGCAGTTGCGTTTATTATTGTTTTTATACTTGAATACCTCTGCAATGCAACAACTGGTAGTACATGTGTTAATGTTACCTGAGCTCTTATTAATCCAGCTGGTGAGGGATCCACAGCCTCACACAGCTCCTTTTGTCACTGTTTCCTCCTCATGTCCTTACAGGGCATGTCTGGACAATGTTATATCATGAGTACTAATTTTTAAAAATCTATGCACATAAAGCACGCACACACACGCACATGCACATACAGTGACATTTTAGGAGGGCTATGGTGATGGAGTCTTCTGTGGATCTGTTTGCGCTGTATACAAACTGATAGGGGTCGAATTCTGGGGGGAGATAGTCCTTGATGTGCTGAAGGACTAGTCTCTCAAAGCATTTCATGATTACCGGTGTGAGAGCCACAGGGTGGTAATCGTTCAGGCTGGTGATGAGAGACTTCTTCGGCACTGGGATGATTGTGGCTGATTTTAGACAGGATGGCTGCTGATTCAGTGAGAGACTGAAGATAAGGGTGAGCTGGTTGGCACATGCTCTTAGCACCTTGCCAGGTACTCTGTCTGGACCGGCAGCCTTCCTGGGGTTAACTGCTAGGAACACACGTCTGACATTGTGCTCTTTGTGGAATATAGCTCAGCTTTCAATACAATAATCCTGGAAATCCTCATTCCCAAACTGGTGACTCTTGGTCTCCCCCCTCACATGTGCCTATAAACCGGCCCAAGACTGTAAGACTCGGCCCTCATCTCTCCTCGACTCGCACACTGACCACTGGCTCCCGACAGGGAACGATCTCATCATCAAGTTTGCTGATGACACCACGGTAGTCAAACTCATCTCAAAGGGAGACGAGGCAGCCTACAGACAGAAAGTCCTGAAGTTGGCAGCTTGGCGTTCAGAAAACAACCTGGGAACACTAAGAAAACCAAAGAGGTGATTGTCAACTTCAGGAGGCACAGCACTGACTTAGCCCCCCGTATACAGCAACGGGGACTGTGTGGAGAGGGTCCACACCTTCCGGATCCTTGGTGTCCTCATCTCCACTGACATCTCCTGGACAGACAACATCTCAGTGGTCGTCAAGAAGGCCCAAAAGCAGCTGCATTTCCTGAGGGTCCTCAGGAAGTATAAACTGAACTCCAACCTGCTTCTGACCTTCTACCGCTTGTCCATTGAGAGCCTGCTAACATACAGCATCACAGTATGGTACGGCAGCTGCACTAAGGCGGAGAGAGCGAGACTTCAGTCAGAGTATAGTCAAGGTAGCACAGAAGCTCATCGGCTGCCCTCTCCCCTCCCTGATTCTTCCCGCTGCCTCAGCCGAGTAGCAAACATTATCAAAGACAGTTCGCACCCTGGTTTTAACTTGTTCAGCCTGCTTCCCTCAGAGTTGGAGATACTCTGTATCTCATTGTACAACTATATGCCTTCTTCAGAATACTGTATATACTATGGCCACAAGTTTTCATCATGGTGCTGATCCAGAATCCTTCCCTTGTTATTTATTCCTAATGCGATAATAATAAGCCCCACTGCTCCCGGTACCCCAGTGGCCACTTACAGCGGGAAAACCCCTAACCCCCAAAGCCCCCAAATTTTTGTTATAATAAAATATATGAGGATAACAAATATTTACTTCTACCTTCAGGAGCTGAATTTGTAAAGAAGAGTTCCTGCAGAGCTGCTGTGATTCTCCTGAGTCTGCTGTGTCTTTTCCTCCTGACTGGACTCATAGCTGTGGTTTTTCTTTGTGAGTACAACATAAATGTAATTAGCATGCTAAAATCCTCACAGGTGATGTATTTATTTTATGATGATGTGTCCAACACAGTCACCCAAAGCAAATCTCAGTGGGAAATGGAGACAGTGATGCTTCACAAGCTTGCTGACAACGTGACCAGTGAGAGAAACCAGTTACTGATCAGTTACAACATCCTGACAACCAAACAAGATCAATTACAGACCAGTTACAACAATCTGGTTAAAGAGAGAGACCAGCTCCAGAAAAGATTGGAAGACATGACTACAAACAGAGATGATCTTCAGAGAAAGCTTCAAGGTAATTATTACTTAATGCTTGATGGCAGGTTTATCTCTAACAGCAATTTTAGTTAGTTTTTCTCATTTAATGTAGTAGTCAAAACCGACTATTAAGGATCTCGGTGCAGTGGTTAGCACAACAATCCTGTGCTCGTGGGGAGTGTGTGGAGTTTACATTTAAAAAGTAAAGTTGCAAATGTAAATGTAAATTGAGGCTAATGTGAGTGAAAATATGAGCATTCCAAATATTCATATAAGCTTATTTAGACAGTTTATAGTGGGGCATTAACCTGCATAGACAAGAAACAAACTTAATATTTAACTTCTCAGCTCCAATCAAATCTGCAAACTTCTTCAGTTCTACATTTGGGAGTAAAAGACACACAGCTGAGTACAGACATATTAATACTGGGGTTTAAGTTCAGGGTGTGTTATGCTAGAAATTGCTGTAACACCATGAAGGCTTCAAAACAAGAAGTGGACAAAAGAGAAAAGCTAATTTCTCTCTAACTTGACTTAATTCATTTTAATTTTCAAGACCTGTGGTTTTCAGTGACAGCTGCTGACATGCACTCCCTCTGAGGTCAGAAAAAATTTAAATATTTCAGCATATACAGATTTTCACTCCATATAGTTTTAGGGAATTTGGATTTTTAAGTAAAAATGGATAAAGTGTGTGCGGTGCTTTTTTTTTTTTCTTTTTTAATGCAAGTGCTGTAAATTTCTACCACCGATTAATTCTCCAAAGCAGTGGTTTTGAAAGGCTCATGATTGGGGTTATATGGATGCTACCTGTCCCCCAGTAAGACCAGATTGGTATTCTATTTTTCTTAAACAGACTATGAACAAAACGGGGTGGCCTTCAATGGTAGTTTGTTTCACATTTCTTCAATGAAGAAATCCTGGGAAGAGAGCAGACAAGACTGTCTTCAAAAAGGTTCAGACCTGATGATTATCAACAGCCGAGAGGAACAGGTGTGTGTGTGTGTCTGCAAACCTAATACAGATGTGTGCAGAACAAAGGCTAAAACAATGGATACACTGTTCATGTTTACATTTAGTGTCTGTCTTTCTGAAAAAGAACTTTGTGAACCAGTTCAAGAAGCGTTTGTGGATTGGACTGACCGACTCAGAGACAGACGGGACATGGAAATGGGTGGATGGGACTCGAATGAACACGAGGTTGAAATAAAAATTAAATTCCTCTCTTGTCCTTAAAGTCTTCTTATGTCATTAAGTACATTAAGTAACTTAATTTGGTTAATATCTTGTTACAGAAAGTAAAGGACTAACTGAAATGTTGAGTTTAACTTTTATAATTGTAAATAATTTCTGCATTTCAGCTACTGGAATAATGGTGAACCAAATGGTGGCAAAAATGAAAATTGTGGACACATAGATACTTACAACTCAGAAAACAGCTGGAATGATGCACGATGTTCCATTTTACACTTCTGGATATGTGAGAAGAGCGTTTCTCCATAAATTAACATCCACGACCAACAAATACTGCAGAACACAGAGCCATGAGATGAACTCCTGAAAAGAAGCTGAACAGAAAGCAGTGGACACTTACAGTAGGGAAAAAAGTATTGAACACGTCATCAGTTTTCTGAGTAAACATATTTCTAAAAGTATTATTAACATGAAATTCTCGCCATATTCTAGTAACAACCCATCCAATCCCCACATGCAAGGAAATCAAATCATAGATGTCCGTAAATTAAGTCATGTCTAATAATGAAAAATTACACAAGTATTGAACACATGAAGAAGGTGCAAAAAGGCATGGAGAGTCGTGACAACAGCTGAACTCTATCAGTAATAAGAAAGCAATCCTGCCACTTAGTACAAATTAATATCAGCTGGTTCAGTCCCAACTGATGGGCTATAAAAAGCTGTGTCATTACCGAGGTTTCACATAAGAAACATCTCATGATGGGTAAAACCCATGAGAGTGTTGCAACACATGTTGATGGTACTGAATGAGTGAAAACAACTATTAAAAGGCCAAGGACCACTTGTAGAGAGCTACAGAAAAACCTGAAATTAACTGATCATTTTAAAGAAAACAATAAGTAATGCACTCAACTGCCACGGCCTGTATGAACGTTCAACATGTAATACTCCATTGCTGAAGAAAAAGCATGTGAGTGCATTTAGAGTTTGCTGAACCACAATTTGACAACCCTGTGAAATACTATGAGAATATAGTCTGGTCAGATGAGGTAAAAACAGAACTCTTTTGCTGCCTTAATACACAGCTTGTTTGGAGGTCAAAAAGCACTGCATATCGACCCAAAAACACCACACCAACGATGACGTTTGGAGATGGGTTCATCGTGGTTTGAGATGATTTTTCAACATTCAGCACTGGCATGCTTCATATAATTGATGAATCTTGCCAATGTGTATATATGTGTATATATATGTAAAGACAAGGACAATGATCCCAAACACAAAGCGAAAGAGATTCTCAGCTGAAAGAAAATAAAGTTCCAGGAACAGCCCAGCCAATCGCCTGATCTGAATTGAGCTGAAAATCTATGGAAAGAACAAAAGCTCAGAGTTCATAGAAGGAGCTACAGAACCTTCAGGATTTGAAGACTGTTTGTCTGAAACACTGGGCCAAACTCACACCTAAGCAATGCAAGTGACTGGTTTTTCGATACAAGGTATCTTAAAGTAATCATCACCAACAAAGGCTTTTGTATGAAGAATTAATACATTAATACAAGTAAGCGTGTTTAACACTTTTCTCTCAGTGATTTCTCATAATTATGCATAACCTATAACTTGTTAATATCTAGGGTTTGATGTCTTTACATACGTGGATTGGAAGGGTTGTTACACATGTCTGGTGAAAATTTCCAGTCAATTGCACCTTTAGAAATATATTTACTTAGAAATGTGTTTAATACTTATTTTATACACTGTACATGGAATCATGTTTAAACAAAGGGTTTTTGTTTTGCTGTCAAAATCAAAGAATGTCGTTTCTCTCTCCTGTGATCAGACTACTGATCTGCTTTGCTGTGTTTTTCTTGTATAAACAACTTCA
This sequence comes from Oreochromis niloticus, assembly GCF_001858045.2. Taxonomy (NCBI): domain Eukaryota; kingdom Metazoa; phylum Chordata; class Actinopteri; order Cichliformes; family Cichlidae; genus Oreochromis; species Oreochromis niloticus. Next base: position 27,506,033 of record NC_031971.2, read on the forward strand.
TAATCCAAAAACGTATAATGTTATTTGTTTAGGTAACAATAATTAAATAAATAAACCAACCAATAAATAACTTGTTAGTTGAGAAAAGACTTCTGTGCCACTTTTCTAACCTGGAAGCTGAGTGATGGCCTATTCCTGACAAGGAGACAATCCTCTGCACTTTACATAGATGATACATCCTCCTGGCAGCAATTCCAGAGAGCAATGACCACTGTAATGATCGTCATATTCTTCATATATCCATGTTGGGCAGAGTGTAAATACCGAGGCTGAATGTCCTTTGTGCAAGCAACACACTATGTAGAAAAGTCAGCGTAGAGAAATTCAAGTAGTCAGCCTGTCTCACTCTAATCAGAGAGCTCCTTACATCACACAGTAATTTGCATTGCTTTCCCCCTACGGCAGGGGTCGGCAACCCGCGGCTCCGGAGCCGCATGCGGCTCTTTAGTCCTTATACTGCGGCTCCGCGTGGTTTGGGAAAATAAATTAGAAGTATTTAGCTGAAGTGTATTTTATTTATGTTAGTTCTTTTTAACTCGTAGTTCTAAATTGGAAGATTATTGTGATATTGAAATATAAAAATAAAATTATATTCTATTATTTTTTCATCGCTCAAAATAAGCGTCACACTCGCGGAAGCCGGTATACCCGCCGAAACGCCGTGCATTTATCGAGACTTTCAACCCCAGGTAGGCCAGTTACGGATCTTCGGATCCACATTATGTCAGCAGCTGTTCTCCACCGTGAACTATGTTAAAGACAAACACCGTGAGTAAACTGACTTCGTATATCCCCGATTTGCGGACTCTGTGCACAGAGGTTCAGGAGCAGAAGTCCCATTGTAAACAAATCACGGCAGACCCGACGATGTTTCCATGAGCATGCTTTTGAGCATCTCTTTATTGAGCACTTTTCACACACGGTTGCTGTACGCATACAGCCGGCTGTAGCTTTTCAGCTCACAGCCCGACATACACCACCAACAACACAACAGCATAGATAGCGCAGACGTAAAGGCGGCGAGGCGTGATTGCGGGTGTCGCTCAGGTGCGTCCGCCTCCCCTGCAGCGGCGCTGCAAACCACGCCCCGCCGCACGCATTAACCAGGTAAATTACATATTTAGGCAGAATTTTGTAAATATCTATTTTTCATTTTTCAGCAGCATAGTGCTTTTTTCCAATTATTTTTTAAGAGTCAGGTCAAGGCTCCAACAGCCCAAAGGCGATATAAGGGAGGCGGCTGACAACAGTTTTTGTTTGCTACATGGATCATTTTAGTTCAGCTGGGTGTCTTTCCTTTTGTTATATTTCTTTAAGAGTTCAAAATGTGTTAATTACGTAAATAAAATTTAATTTTCTCTGTAGCACTTCATGGATTTCATAAGCAGCACACCTTAGTTGTTCACACAAAGCATAAAGATAAAAAACAATATATACAGTGTTATCTTCATTTTAGATGTCAAAAAGTATTTGCGGCTCCCAGTGTTTTCTTTTGCGTGGAAACCGGGTCCAAATGGCTCTTTGGGTGTAAAAGGTTGCAGACCCCTGCCCTACGGCTAAAAAGAATCATGCAGATGTTAAATGGGATTGTTAATCTGTGAGGTTTTGTGACATCACGCGCACGTTGCTCAAGGACACGATAAGCGATAGCGATCACATCCAATTACGTACTTCACATAGGAACTATCACAACTCCCCCCCCTCACGATGCTTATATCCTGCTGTGCCGCTGAGGGCAGCAATCATCAAGGACAGAAAGAGAATCTTTTTTTAATTCCTGTAGTGATGTGGAAATGAAGCCATGAACAAGTACTGAACCACTTCATCAATTGTATTGAAAATAGGTTCATTCATTCAAAGCTTTGTTTCAGTGACATCTAGTGGTGAAATAGGAGAGCATAATCATGTCGTCATAATCATGTGCTGAGTGTAATGAAGGTTTGTGTGAATGATACAAATACAACTTTAGAAAGATTTAGGCACTTTTGGGCCGATGGGGCGGCCTGAAGGGCCGCTGTGCACCAGCCATACAAGCACTGACAGCAGCCTATTCGCTCATTTTCATTAGTGACATTGGATTGGAATCTCTTAATGCAACTGGCCCCCTCCCATTAACGTTGCTGTGTGCTCATGCAGCTTGTAGAAAAAGTTTAGTAGGGAACAGAGGTGAGAAGTAACAGAGTAGAAATACTTTGTTACTGTACATACGTAGAATTTTCTGGTATATGTAATTTTGGGTTATGATTTGAGGCAAGTCATTATTTTATGTCACTGAGCCTTTAAACATCAAAATTATTTTGAGCCTCAACAACACATGAAATGCAATCCTGCTTGCATATTAATCACCTGAGGATGTTGCATAAAAAGAGATGAAATAGGCGATAAAAGAAAAGTGGCATAGTCAGGGTTTAAAGTGGGCTCTTATTTTCTTTTTTGTTTTTTGGGATAACATCTGTAAGTTGCGTTTGCAGTACTTCAGCATCTGGCTAGCCCTACTGAAGATGAGCGAGCATAAAGGTAGCAATGATTTTTAAGTGGCAGAAAATTTCAAATGCAATGTTTCTATCAGCTCAGCAAACATCAGCAAACACACAAACTGTTTGTGTGCAGTTTTTGGTAAAGTGTGTTGTTAGCTAAAGGTCCAGCTGCTGCAGTTCAAAGAGAGAACAAAGAAAGAGAGCTAACATCACTGAGAGCTGGAGAAAGATACGAAAGACAGGAGAGGAAAGGAAGAAGAGATTTAAAGGTAAGGATTGCTCAATCCTATTTGATAAAGTGGAAATTTAAAGCTTACATGTAAGTTGACGTAAAGCAGACTGTGTTATTTAAAGGTTGCATTAAAATAGTAATACTAATAGGATAAAGAGGTTAGTTTGCTATAGTGTGATGGATTTAAAATCTTTGTTATTGGTGCACAGTGGCTGTGGTGTTACATGAAGGGTAGCAGAGATTAATATGAATGTTAGCTGATAATGTTTAGTGTCAGTTTTGGCTGGCGGTCAAGGGTCACTTCCAATGAAATGGCACGAGACTGGAGTAAAATACATCCATCAAATGGAAGACTTTATTAAAGAGAATACATGTTGACACACCAACACACAGAAATCCAACCCCCTCAAAAGCAGCTGTCTTCCTTTTATACTCTACTTGATTCAGGTGAGCATATGGAAAACATCAACCTCCCGATGAGAAAACATCAACCACAATATACCACATGATAGACATATTCCAATGTGTTACAAGTCCTATAAATAATTCAATAACATATAAACTTCAATCACTTCTATATAAATTAAAACGCCTTAACTACACTCCCCTAGCCTTGCACATTGGTTTGCTCCAGGACTGAACTGCTTTTACTCTTTTGCTCCACATCCTGCAAAAGAAGCCACCAGGAAAGGCGAGTACTGTTACCACTACAATAATCTATCTAGGATACTGCACGTGAGAAAAAAATGGCATCATTTCCAAATTTTGACATCTGACGGAGTCTGAGGGAAGGACAGATTTGATACTCTGAAACAAATGTAATTCATGGTAAAACGGTATCAAATAAATTTGTGAGTGTCAGGAGAATCTGAAAACATATTGGCGAAGGGCTTATGTCTCTACATTGCATCGTTTGTGATTCGAACACCTGTCCGGGTAGAGACTTCCAGCTCTGATTTTGAGTGAAATTTGTTAGCTAGAGTGGTACACTCTTGATTGCATTGCAACCATAGCAATGCATGTAAGTATAAAAGTTAGAAATAGCAGAATACTGAGCAAGAAAGAGCAGAGTAGCAGAATGGTTAAAATAGCACAAAATTTGTACAAGTAGTAATAGACCAAAACACATACATAAGCAACTTGAAGAAAATAGGAAGAGTGACAAATGGACAGAAACAGAACACAATCGTGTGAATTGTTTACAGAAATCACACAATTAATTATCAGCTGGGAGATACAGCAAGGTAGAGATCACAACATGACACAATGACAAAAAAAAAACAACTATGAGAAATTCTTTTTGTTTTGTCCATGAATAACACCATGTTGTGACAAAATTCACAATTTTTTGAGACAATAAGTAGGCATTTAAGTACAAAGACAAAGCAACAGAACAAGACTGTGATATCTCATAAAGATTGCATTACAGTAATGTCTTAATGCATGCTCAATCATCCAGGTAAGGAAATCCCCAAGAGTTGATTCTGTTCATCTGGACGTAGCTTTTTAAGTGGGAGAAACGTTTCTTCACTCATCCAAGTGACTTCTTTAGTCTCAGCTGACTGCAGCTTTCCCCAATCTTATTAAACGTACATTTGCATAATGACTGAAACTAGCGCCCCTGGTGAACATTGGGCTGTGAAGTCAGTTTATTGATCATTAATATGCAAATTCTCATGACCATTGATCAACAACCACTGATCAAAGACCATTGTGCCAAAAATTGGTCCAGTCCAAGGATCAGGCCATTCTTTCAATGATATGGATGCACACATTCTGGACAGGGAGGAATGCTGGTTAAGCAGGTAATCAAAAGGGAAAGACCATCTCTAAATCTAGGAGGGAGGCTGAGGGTACATCTCTTACCATCTTTTGCCATTTTATGATGCTCTAATTGACTCTTTGCATCCCATGTCCCATGGAAAGTATTCACTTTATAAACATATTGTAATATATAATGTTTTAAGATTAACATGCAGTGGCCTTCTCTCCTGTTTCTATTCATACTCATAATACATGATATATATTAAATTCTTTCAAGTGGAAAAAGTGCTGCAGCTAGTGCTAAGTGTATATTCAGATACAAAGACAAATGCATTCATAACCCCAAACACAGTCCTGAGGAGTGCCATCAGATCTCAGTTTCCTGTTAAAAAGAGAACTGCTTGTGTCAATATATTTTCACACAGGTCAGAGCTGCTACACACAACTTCAGAGACACTCGCAAAATATTGATCACCTCAGAGACTTAAAGACCCAACGAAACCTCCAATACAGATAAAATCATGGATGAAGTCTATGTGAATACGGAGGAAGTATTAGGTTGTCGCAGAAAGTCTAAAAGGGAGCATAAAACCGTGGAAGACATTTATATGAATCAAGAAGGGATTCAAACTGTACAATGTAAAACAACTGGACCTGCACCCCCAGGTAAAAACAACAAACCTATCTATAAATATTACAATGACATGTTGCTAAAGTTTTGTGCACAAGGAAAACTAAAACTAAAACTGAAAATTCTATACAAGCTGTCTGAAGAAAAAAGACTCAATTCTGGAAAAAGAGACCCATTCTCAGATGCAAAAAGTCTCACATACTGCTTTTTAGATAAAAATAGCAATTAGTGTTATAATAAAATGTATGAGGATATAAACATTTTTTATGATTAGACATAACAAATATTTGCTTCTACCTGCAGGTTCTGAAGTTTTAAAGAAGAGTTACTGCAGAGCTGCTGTGATTCTTCTGGGTCTGCTGTGTCTTTTCCTCCTGATTGGACTCATAACTCTGGTGTTTCTTTGTGAGTAAAACATGAATGTGGATTTGCCTTTTGTGGATTGGACTGACTGACTCACAGACAGAGGGGACATGGAAATGGGTGGATGGGACTCGAATGACCACAAGGTTGAAATAAAAATCAAATTCCTCTCCTGTCCATAAAGTCTTCTTATGTCATTAAGTACATTACTAAATTAATTTGGTTAATATCTTGTTACTAAAAACAAAAGACTGACTGAATTGTTGAGTTTAACTCTTACATTTTAATCTGCATTTCAGCTACTGGAATCGTGGTGAACCAAATGGTGGCAGAAATGAAAATTGTGGAGACATATATACAACTCAGAAAACAGCTGGAATGACGCAAGATGTTCCATTTTACACTTCTGGATATGCGAGAAGAGAGATTCTCCATAACTTGAAATCCACGCCTAATAAATAATGCAAAACACAGAGCCATGAGATGAACTCCTGAAATGCAGCTGGAGAGAAAGCAGTGGACACTTACAGCGGGTAAAATAAGTCACCAGTTTTCTGAGTAAACACATTTCTAAAGGTACTATTGACATAAAATTCTCACCATATCTCAGTAAAAACCCACCCAATCCATAACTTAAGTCATGTGTAATAATGAAAAATAACACAGGGAAAAAGTATTGAACAGATGTAGTAAGTAAAAAATTTTTATATATCTATAGCACTTTAAAAAAAAAAATATTTCTGAGTTTTGCAGTTTACAATGCTAGGTACAGGCACTAGTTAATACAATCTGCAGTCTTCGGCTGATATGGTCCACTCCGCACCAAACTGCACCAAAAAACACACCCTACTTCTGGCTGCAATAAAATACTTTTCTGGAGCTGAAATATATGCATCTCACCATTATTTGAGACCCTGAACTTCGTAGATATACATAGGATAATCTGAGATGGACAGAACAAAAACATCCATCCATCCATCCATCTTCATCCGGTTTATCCGAGGCCGGGTCGTGGGGGCAGCAGCCTAAGCAGAGAAGCTCAGACCTCCCTCTCCCCAGCCACCTCCTCCAGCTCATCCGGGGGAACACCAAGGCATTCCCAGGCCAGCCGAGAGATGTAATCTCTCCAGCGTGTCCTGGGTCTGCCCCGGGGCCTCCTCCCGGTGGGACATGCCCGGAACACCTCACCCAGGAGGCGCCCAGGAGGCATCCTTGTCAGATGCCCGAACCACCTCAACTGGCTCCTTTCAATGTGGAGGAGCAGCGGCTCTACTCTGAGCCCCTCCCGGATGGCCGAACTTCTCACCCTATCTCTAAGGGAGAGGCCAGCCACCCTTCGGAGGAAGCTCATTTCTGCCGCTTGTATCCGCGATCTCATTCTTTCGGTCACTACCCACAGCTCGTGGCCATAGGTGAGGGTAGGGACGTAGATCGACCGGTAAATTGAGAGCTTTGCTTTTACACTCAGCTCCCTCTTCACCACGACGGACCGGTGCAGCGTCCGCATCGCTGCAGCCGCAGCACCAATCCGTCTGTCGATCTCTGGCTCCCTTCTCCCATCACTCGCGAACAAGACCCCGAGATACTTGAACTTCTCCACTTGGGGCAGGAACTCATCCCCGACCCGGAGTGGGCACTCCACCCTTTTCCGGCTGAGAACCATGGCCTCAGATTTGGAGGTGCTGATCCTCATTCCCGCTGCTTCACACTCGGCTGCGAACCATTCCAGTGCGAGCTGGAGGCCCCCACCTGATGAAGCCATCAGAACCACATCATCCGCAAAAAGCAGAGATGAGATTCTGAGGCCACCGAAGCGAAAGCCCTCCGCCACTTGGCTGCGCCTAGAAATCCTGTCCATAAAAATTATGAACAGAACCGGTGACAAAGGGCAGCCGGACAGAACAAAAACATTTCAGGAAAAAAGTATATCTTTCCAAAGATGTGCTCAACCTTCAGGACTAAATTGTAACATTCCGGACATGTTATATTTGGAGTGATCTTAAATGGTAGATTCTTCTTACCACAGAAGATGTTTTGGTGTCCACTTTTCACTGTTACGTCTAAAAAGTTGTGCCCTCTCTGCACCTCAATGATCTGTCAAAGTCAGAAAACTCAGTTGATTATCTTTTCATTATTTTTTCCTGATTACCCATGACCATAACTTAATGAGTATGATGAAATTATTTTGATGAACAGCAGTTCAAGAGGTGACTCATTTATAACATAATTGTGCAGTTCAGTGTGGAGTGACCCACACCCCAACACTGAAACCGGATAAGTAAAAAGAAAAACAAACAAAAGAAGAATGAATGATCGGGAGTGACCAGTTACCGAAGTAATGGTTTTAAAATTTGAGAATTAAATTTGGCTTATGTATATTAGTGTATTGGACCCACTTTTCCCAGCATGACAAAAACTAACTTTCTCTGTTATTCACATATGCTGTTAACTCTTCCATCCTATGAATCTCAAGTGTTATTTCCCACCACAATGATAAAGTTGGTACATCTGGTAGTAACCATTTCTTTATTATACATTTTTTACTTGCAACTAGCAAGGCACTTATTAAACATTTACCCTGTGTAGACCATTCCTTTGGCATACATCCAAAATAAATAGTTTTTATTCCAAAAGGGAATGTACAGTTGAAAATTTTCTTGTAATATTTTATGAATGTTCAGAACATACTGGAAAGACAAAGGGCAGTCCCACATATGTGAGCATGGTGTGCTTGTCGGTGTCCACATTGTTGTTCCACCTCTGGCCCTGTGCCGGTGGAATCGAGAGCTTCTGTTAACGTTCCAGATGAGAGGGAAAATGACGAGTCTGTGTATGGTAGTGTTTTGGCGGTGGGTGCCAGTGAGTCTGTCGATGAATCTGTTGTGAAGAAAGTGGAGTCTAGGACCGGGGTTGGAGGTGCAACAGCCGTCAGTGGTGACGCTAACGGCGTGTCAGCTGGCACTTGTAGCTCTGAGTTGGAGGTTTTGCCTCAGCCTAGTTGCAGTTTGGATGCAAAGGCCGGGCTAGTTTCAGTGGCTATAATGGGGTCCCAAATAAGTCAGGAAAACTTACAAGATGAGTGCGAGACTGTGGAAGAAGCTGAACAGGTTGGATTGGGGAGAAAAGGTAGAGGGAGAATCTACGACGCAGGCTGGTTGCCATGGTGACAGTGTGGCAAACATGGAGTGCGATTATGAATCGGATTCCGATTGTTTCTCTGTTGCGGAAAGTGTTTCCCAAACTGAAAATTTGTACTCTTTAGAAGAAATTAACTCATTCTTGGACGATAGTTATGGGAGATCAGCTTTGGTAACGGACTATTTTCCTGACGTTGACAAGTTTATTCAGTCTGTGAAGACAATATAGAAAGTTGTTGGTGTGGATCTCCTGGATGAGAAGGTGCGATGTCGTTTAAGGAAACATGTTACTAATTTAAGACGGGGGAAAAGAGTGGTTAAAACTCATTTGGGGAAAAAGTAAAATCTATTTATTAATCGCAAGATGGTCAGACATCACTTGGTGTTTCTTATATACTTTTTCTTCTTCACTGGTTTTCTTCCTTCTCTCAATATGGCAAATCTAAGGGTGGCCTCTTTGAATATGAATGGAGGGAGGGATGCACAGAAGAGAGCTTTGATTACAGAAATTATTAAACAGAAGAAGCTAGATGTAATTTTTTTTTTTTAACAAGAAACCCATAGTGATAATGTTATTGAAATAGAATGAGGGTTAGGCTGGACGGGGCAATGCATATTTAGTCATGGAACTAATTGCTGTGCAGGGGTCGGTATCTTATTTTCGCCAACTCTGGACATCCAAATTTTGGCAAGTGCTGAATATATTAATGGCAGGATTTTACAAGTAAAGGCAGAAATTCAGGGTGTTGTCATTCATTTTATTAATGTGTATGCATCAAATTATGGTCCAGAATGGAAACATCAATTTAAAATATTGGAAGGCAAGTTAAGTGTTATAGATTCCAGTGAATGTATTATTTTTGGGTGGAGACTGGAATTGCTGTGTTGATTATACGCTGGACAGAACCGGCGAGGAAACACATTTCGAGTCTTCCAACTTCTTGTCTCATGTTTTGACAAAGATGGACCTAATTGTTGTGTGGAGAAGAAATAATCCAATGAGTAGACAGTATACCTGGGTCAGAATAGCTGAAGGTAAATGCCATGCAGCTAGGTTAGACAGGTTTTATCTGTCTGGGTCTTATAGCACTCATGTTGTGAATTGCCACAGTGTTCCTGTTGGGTTTACAGATGACCACATGATTTTAATGTAATTGGTTCTTACTTTTACAGGGACACAGAAACCTTTTTGGCATTTTAACATTAAACTGTTACATGACGTTACTTTCTGTGAAATTTTTAAATTGTTTTGGGCTTTCTGGAAATCAAAGAAACATGAGTTTCAATCTCTGATTGGGTGGTGGGAGGTAGGGAAAGCCCAAATCAGGAATTTCTGCCAGCAATATACTTATAAATCCACTGACAACATTAGGAGGGTGATTCGGCAACTGGAACAGGAAATAACAGACTTGCAGAGTGTTTCTGTTAGTCAGAATAATCAGCAGGATTTATTGTATCATAAAAGGATGGGGTTACGTACTCTTCTTCAGGAAAGGGTTAAAGGGGCTCTAATTCATGTTCAGTTTACAAAGCTTAGGGATATGGATGCACCAACAACATTCTTTTTTTAATTTGGAGAAGTCAGTCGCACGGAAGAGACAGATGGTCTGCCTTTGTCTGTGAAACGACCAAGTTACAACGGATCCAGCTGAGATGAGAAGACTTGCAATGGAGTTTTATGCTAATCTCTTTTCGAAAGCTACCTGTGATGAAGCAGTGGTAGCAGAACTTCTTCAAGGGCTTCCTCAACTCACTTCAGAGGATCAGGAAACGTTAAACACGAACTTGACATTGGAGGAGCTTACAATGGCGGTTGCACAGATGGCATCTGGGAGATCTCCAGGAATAGATGGTTTACCTGCAGATTTTTTAAAACATTTCTGGAATGTATTGGGGAATGATCTTCTGGATGCGTTTAATGATTCCTTTGTTAGGGGTACACTTCCAGTGTCTTGCCAGCAGGGCGTACTCTCTCTGCTGCCTAAAAAGGGGGACCTTGCATTGTTAAAAAACTAGAGACCGGTGACACTTTTATGTATGGACTATAAAATTCTTTCAAAGGTGTTATCCGATAGACTGAAAAATTTTATTGACCTTCTGATTCCGGTGGATCAGTCATACTGTGTTCCAGACAGATCTATGTTAGACAACTTATTTCTTATGAGAGATGTTTTTGCCGTCTGTGAGTTATATGACCTAAATGTGGGGGTTATCTCTATTGATCAGGAGAAGGCTTTTGATCGTGTAGATCATACTTTTCTTTTTTCGACCTTGCAAGCATTTGGTGTGGGAAATGTTTTTCTTTCTTGGGTGAAATTACTTTATGCCAATGCTAGTTGTGTAGTGAAGGTGGCAGTTGGGTTGAGTAACCCTGTATCAGTTCATAGAGGTATTAGGCAGGGTCGTCCCATTTCAGGTCAGCTATATAGTTTAGCAATTGAACCTCTTTTACTTAGATTGAGAGCAAAATTAAAAGGTCTTACCCGACCGGGTATGGGTCACAGTTCTTCAGTAGTTGTTTCTGCTTATGCTGATGATGTTAATATCTTTATTAGTAATCAACATGATGTGAATGAACTGAGTGAGAGCTTAACTATGTATGAAAAGGCTTCTTCAGCCAAAGTTAACTGGGACAAAAGTGAGGCCTTATTGGTGGGTAAATGGTACGTAGAGAACAGTCCAACCCTGCCAGGGAATTTGTGCTGGGGAAGGAATGGTATTAAGACACTGGGACTTTTTATAGGTAATGAACAATTTCAGAGAAAGAACTGGGAGGCTGTACGGGAAAAAGTTGAGTCCAAGTTGCCTAAATGGACATGGTTGCTACCCCAGTTGTCATATAGGGGTAGGGCTCTGATTGCCAATAATCGGGTTGCCTCGTCCCTGTGGCAAAAGCTTGTGGTGTTGGTTCCACCTGCTGGGCTGGTTAAAGATGTTCAGCGTTTCATTGTGGATTTTTTCTGGTCTGGGCAGCATTGGCTTAAGGCATCTGTACTCTTTCTTCCCGTGTCAGAGGGAGGTCAAGGACTTGTGGATATCATGGCCAAGACCACTGCCTTCAGGTTACAAACCACTCAGAAGCTGCTTTATGGACGTAGTTACTGTTGGCTGCCCTTGGCTTGGCTGCTTCTCTGGAAAGCTGGATATCCTGGACTGGATAAGCATCTGTTTTTGCTTAAAACAGCAGAGCTTGATATGACGGGTTTAACACCTTTTTATCGTTCAGTGTTGGATGCTTGGAAAACGCTGAAGATTTTCCGTGATCTCGACCCTAGACCTGGCCTGTGGCTTTTTGAGGAACCATTGTTTCACAGTGACTTTTTTGTATGGGATTATTTGCTGTCATCACCTACAATAAGGACCAAGTTCATTCAAGCTGGGATTCTGAAACTGGGTCACCTCGCAAGACTATCGATAGAAAGGATATGCGACCTTACTAACATCAAGTCCACCAGGATCTTAAAGAGGATCCTGGAGGAAGTCTTGGAGTCCTTACTTGTGTCAGTGAAAGTATTTGCTGAAAACCGCAATCTAGCTGACCAGTGGCATAATGGATATGAGTACGTATTTCCAGTACTTGGCTGCCATGAGGAGGATGGACTGCTTCTCTCTTTGAGAACACCGGTGTTGGGTGTTATATTCTGTTATACCTGTATGCAAAAAATACACTGCACCCAAAATATTTCATAGTTCAGCAATACTGATCAATCTAATAAACTTAAACCTACTCCATCCTCCCTATTCTGGTATTTTAAAGAGTAAGCAACCTAACTAATAGGGTTCTAAAACTCCCAGCAAAAAAAAAAAAAAAAAAATAGGGAACCACCCACCCTCCACCTCATGATGCTTAATTGACGTAATCAACTTTAATTTGATGCAGTGTGAAAAAAAATGCACAAAAATCAATCATTTTTCAAGAATAATTAAATAGATTCAACATCTTTCTTCAACAGAATTGCAGACTGCACAGATCGTACCTTCCCAAAGGAAAAAGTACTATAGCTTACTAGGGTATATTAGACTTAATAGTTACTATATACAGTAATGGACTTCTATACATTTTACATCAGATTAAAACTTTGGGTGTAAGATTCGGATAATTATTTATTAAAAGCTAGATATTTTAAATGAGAATAAGAAAGAAAAGTATGTCTTTGTGCCCCCCTTTTCCCTGTTAATGCCCTATCGGCCCCCCGGCTAAACTTTGCTAGATCCGCCCCTGCACAGTTACCAGCCGTCAGCTACGTAGAAAAGGATCCTGGTGTAGAAAGTAATATTAAATCAATTCTAACAACAGCTTATCAAGGTTAAACGTGCTGCTGTTGTTCAGCCGCTGGTTTCCTCTTTCTGGCGCGAAGTGGGCGATAAACAAGAGAGACGGACTGGCGACAGAAAAGCCGATCAGCTGATCATTGATCAGTTTCATGATTGAAGTAGCAGCAGGAAGAGGAGGGAGAGAGAGAGAAGAGGCAGTCGCTCTATATATCGGTTGTTAAGCTTAGGAATGCTTTACAAACATTCAGAGATGAACTTACACACTTGCTTTACTTCTCTCTGGGATAACTTTCTTGGAGATGAAATGCCGGATTGCTAGCGAGGCTACAAATACACACAGCCGCTCTATCACGTGACTCATACTGCTCCGACATGCTAGGGTTATGAGCCGAGTTACGCCATGTCGCAAGTTTTGTGAGGTGCTTTTTTGATATTTAATGGATCGATTACATTTTTTATTTCCCTCCGATATCCGATCCAGTAATTTACGTCAGTATCGGACCGATACCGATACGTAATATCGGATCGGTCCATCTCTACTCTCTAGCAGGGATCAGGCAGTCAAGGTGGACACAGGTTTTTGGTTCAGACCTTGCCCCGAAGGGCAGATGGAGGGTCCTGTATAAGCCACCTGTTGAGAAATGGGTGGGTGACCTCCAGTGGAGGATTATACATGGGTTGATAGCTACAAACAGACACAGAGCTCACTTTGACCCGACTACTAGGGGTGGATGTCTTTTTTGTGAACAACAAGAGTCGCTGGAACACTTGTTTTTGTCCTGTGTAAGGTTAAAAAGCCTGTTTAGTTTATTTCAGGAATGGGTGGAAGCCCTGGGTGAGCGTTTTTCTATGGCTGTTTTTGTTTTTAGTCTTAAGTACAGAGCTTCGAAAAAGAAGGCTCATGTCTTAATCAATTTCCTTCTTGGTATGGCTAAGTTAGCAATTTGGAAAACAAGGAAGAATAAAATGCTTGGACAGGGTTGGACTGATGCAGCACTTAGTTTTAAGGGGTTAGTTGCATCGACATTGAAAGTTGAGCATGCTTTTTATAGTGTTACTTGTAATCTACAGATGTTTACAGATTTGTGGTGTATTCGAAATTTTTTATGGTCATTGAGGGAGGATGGTGCACTTGTTTTGCATTTTTAGAGTAATATTATTATTCAGTGTATTTGTTTTGCTAGCTACACGTGGATCTAAGTGTGTGTGGTTTTTGGGTGATGTTTTTGTGATGTTTCCTTTGACTTTGTGAGCGTTTGTTTGTATTATTGAATTTTGATATGAATAAATGCATTTGTTAAACGTCTCTTTCTTTCTCACCCTCCCTTTCTTTCTTTCTCACCCTCCCTTTCTTTCTCTCACTTTCTTTCTCACCCTCCCTTTCTTTCTCTCACTTTCTTTCTCACCCTCCCTTTCTTTCTCTCTCACCCTCTTTCTTTCTCTCTTTCCTATTCCCCAGTCATGTCTGTCCCGTCTGTAACAACTGAAAATAAAATTAAATGAAATAAAATACATTACAATACAATAAAATAAAATAGCAAGGCCATGATGATCCACTTGGTAAAGTAAATCCATGGGGGATGTTTCTTGGCTTTCATACAATAATTCTGATGGCTAAAGAACCAAATGGGAAAGGCAAATAAACAAATAAATAATATCTTACATGTTGGTGACCTTTTTGTCCATTAACCCATTTGCATTCACCTTCCTTCTCTTAATAAGCCAATATGAATCAAGAAATAATCCTTTAATGTGGTGTCAAACATCCAGATTTCAAAGAGACATTAGGTAGTTTTCATTATTGCTGTCATTTATTTTACTGTCTTGGTAAAGAAAGTACAGTACAGTTCTTATTTAGCTGTGTTAGTTTCAAGGTCCTGTTGTTCAAGCCGATTTACTGTCACAGTTTGCTTTCACTTCACATCACAGTTGCTATAATAAACAATTTCCAACTTGCTTAGCATTCTCTGCATCAAAGCTATTATTACAACACTAGAAGTTTAATGTTTCCAATACGTTCTTTATATGTGGCTTGTAGCAAAGAAAACACAGAAAAAGATATTTTGGATTTCTCACATGGGACAACGCCTGTTGTTAAAGGTAACCTTACACAAAAAAAGGTAGTGCTGTAGACTGATATATTAAATATTCCTTTATTGGGTGAGAAAATCAGAGCATGTCATAACTGCTTTAAGTCACACAGAATAGATATCAGAGCCTTAAACAGTCTGACTTCTGCTAAATGGGTCAAACTGAGCAGAAAGTATACAAACACATAACATCCTTATAGAATATGATGTAACACTATAGATCAACTTACCTCAGAACATATAAAACATAATTACAGCAATATGATGCAACAAACACAGCAGTACTACTAATCCAAAATACTCAAAGCTTCATAGAACTGAAACAAACATTTATTTTTAGCTCCATTCTGCTGCTGATACATACTTTAGGTTTCTGAATATTAAACTTGTTTCTGCCTCTCATAGTGTGTAACTTGAAGGCCCTGAGTACTTTCTCCCACACCGAAAACACTGGAATGATAAAATTATTTGAACATTACCTAATAAGACTGATTCAGGACAGACAATTAGTTCTTTTAAACTTTTCTAGCAGTCCTTCACAAACAGGGAACAGTCTGTCTATTCTCTCCATCTGTCAGCTGCTGCTGGCTCTTCCTCCTCCTCTTCCTCACACACTGCTGAGTTTGTCCTGGTGGATCATCAGGGGTGCAAAGCCTCACAGATGATGTGCAGCAGTGGGTCCCTCAGTCTGTCCTCACTCTGGACACTTGCAGTTGTCACACATGGAAATCAAATGTGTGATAAGCTGCAGGATTCAAACACAAGTGTAACTTATAAATACATGTTCATACTTTTATTCCACAATCAGAGAGAAAGAAACAGAGAGAGAGTGCAGGACAGACAGACAGGTGACAGTCTCAGGTGTACACACTGCTACAAAACAGCACAAGAGAAGGAGGATTTAGTGTTTGTGTTATTACGAGTGCTAAACAAGAAGAGTTCCAGATGGTCCAGTGGACACATGTGTGACTCCTGTGATTAAAGCATCTTTCTTTCAGCTTAACGAGTGAACCGTCAGCTCGTTCAAACACACATTAAAGTCCGTTTGGCTCGACACCACCGAACAGAGGCAGCAATATAACATAGCTAACATTAACAGTGCAGTGAATGCTGGTGCCGTTATTTTCAGGACTGCAAACCAAGCAGCATCACTGACTTTCAGCTTGTTGTGTTTGTGGATATATGACTGACTTTAATTATGCATAAAATCACATTCTCTGTAAGATTAAGGTCGACTATTGAACGGTGTATATTTTAAAGTAAAGGCTTTAAAACCAAGTTAGTACAAACATCACTAATGTCACATAACTTTGCCAACATGTGGCCAACAGTAATGTTTTAATGTTCTTCATTATTAAACATTCGCACATAAATAAGTGACATAATATTCAGTACTTACTTTTGAAAGTTTACTCTTCGGCTGCTCTGCTTCAGGCCGTTTTTTTCGGCAAAATTATCCACACCCACCGCCGTGCTATGAATTGTGGGATATATGGGACCACGAAGTCTACACCGGACCACACTTCAAAATTGGAGACCGCATTTGGAGTACACTTTGGATTGAGACAGCCGTCGTCGCGTCGCTGTGACGTAATAGGTCTCAAAATGCATACTCCGAAGCATGCGGTCGCTGGATTGGGACACAGCCATTCAATGATGAGGATGCACACATCCTGGAGAGGGAGGAACACTGGTTGAGTGGGAAAGACCATCTCTGAATCTAGGAGGGGGCCTAAGGGTATATCTCTTACCAGAGGTGTGGACTCGAGTCACATGACTTGGACTCGAGTCAGACTCGAGTCATTAATTTTATGACTTTAGACTTGACTTGAAAAAAGGTTGTAAGACTTGTGACTTGAAGGTTGGCTACAATAGGTGACACAGGGGAGCCCATGGCACAGCCATGTTTTTGTCTGTAGAAGCCTTCGTTGTATTTGTATTCCTACCTTTACATGGAGGAAGTGGAAAGAAAGGCTCTTGGCTCTTTTAAAGGGAGAGTACCCAGCCACTGGTACAGATATGTAGACGACACCTGGGTCAAAATCAAGACACAAGAAGTGGAATCCTTCACTGCGCACATTAACGCCGTGGACAAAAACATCAAGTTCACCAGGGAAGACACAAAGGATAACTGTTTGCCTTTCCTGGACTGCGCTGTGCACATTGAAGAGAATGGCAACCTCAACATTGAAGTTTACCGGAAGCCCACACACACGGACCAGTACCTCCTCTTTGACTCCCATCACCCTCTGGAACACAAACTTGGAGTAATTAGGACCCTACACCACCGGGCAGAACATGTTCCCTCTAAGCCTCAGGGAAAAAAGAAGGAACACACACATGTAAAGGGAGCACTGAAAACATGCGGTTATCCTAACTGGGCATTCATAAAGTCAGCAAAGAGGCACAGAAAAGAAGACCAGACACCAGCGAGGGAGGATAAGAAAGACAGACGCAACAACATTGTCATCCCCTATGTAGCCGGTGTATCAGAGAAACTCAGGAGAGTTTTCTCCAAGCACGACATCCCAGTGTACTTCAGACCCAGCAACACACTCAGACACAAACTGGTTCACCCGAAAGACAAAACTCCAAAACACAGACTGAACAACGTGGTGTATGCTGTACAGTGCAGCGAGGAATGCCCGGACCTCTACATTGGAGAGACCAAACAGCCACTTCACAAGCGCATGGCACAACATAGAAGAGCCACCTCCACAGGACAAGACTCAGCAGTCCATCTGCATCTTAAGGATAAAGGTCACTCTTTCGAGGATGCCAATGTTCACATATTGGACAGAGAGGACAGATGGTTTGAAAGAGGAGTGAAAGAGGCCATTTATGTCCACTGTGAGCGACCATCTTTGAACAGAGGCGGTGGTTTACGACACCAACTGTCTGCCATCTATAATCCAGTTTTGAGTTCCCTCCCCAGACGCCTTAACGCCCACTCACATCCTGGGCCATCTGACCTCAGGAATTCACATGACAAGGTGGGGCCAGGTTTCACAATGGGCTCACCCGAAACCCTGGCTGATTAGGTCCCACACCCGCTTTCACACCTTGGCGCATGTGATTAGAGGATCACCAGGGGGTCCTTTGTCCCTCCTTGGGGGGATACTCCCACTGGGTTTAAATCTGGGACTCTCGGCCATTTGACCTTAGAACTGAAGAAGCTTCTCGGATGAGAGGTGAAACGTCTTCAAGCAACTTAAAGAAGTCCAGACGCTTTTCTTTGCAAACTCCTTTGACAGCTGACTTAGCTAACTTCATCTTATTAGCAAATGTTCCTCGGGCTACGTTGATGATACTGTTTGGCTTTAACAGGTATGATATGTTTGTCATGCTATTTTAAATCCAGTCCTGCAAGCGCATCCAAAAATAACATGCAACTTGTTAGCTCAGAATTGTCGGTGAATGGTGAGCAGGGTCCGTTTCAGAAAGTGGGTTCTGTAGCTGTACTCAGTCTCTCTCCGTCTCCTCCCCATCATTAACCCCGTAGATTTAACCCAGTTTAGACTGACAAATATTTATTTTACCATCACATCACAATTCAAAATCACTGTGTTTAATTTGCAATTAGTGTATGGTCGTGTTTAACTTTTGCATGTCTGAGCCAGGGAAAAAATTTTTTTGGGGTTAGAAAATCTGGCCCACCTTAGTGTGTAATTGAGTAGTCCTGCTATACATGGCCTTTTTCTTCTGTCATTTATGTCAATACATCAAATAAAATACTTTGATCTTATATTATTAGCTGTTGTTTATTTGCAAAGGTTATTCTCAACAGGGATGCTAGACAAAAACGGCGTTTTCTACAGACAGCCTAGCATACGCTCTCCACTTGCGAGTGAAAAAAGAAAAAGAAAAAACACCCCTTCCCTATTGGTGTTAGAGTTTACCATGTCAGCCAATCAAAAAAATGATAAGGCAACATGTGACATTTGGTTGTTTAGGGAGAAGGGGAAGTTTTTAGGAGTGACACCCGCGACGGAAAGCGGGCGAGCGAAAGAAAGAGAGAGAGAGAGTTTTCATATGTGAGACATTAGTGACGTTTAGCGTGTTTGGAGGCTGTAGTTAGTTTGTTGTGTAGTTATTGTTTTGTATTGTGTGTCGGTTAGACTGCTGAATTTCATATTTGATCTAAAAAAGCTGTCAAAGGCAGATTCCAGTGTAAACGCTGTCTCCACATAGAAAACTGGACTGTTGCACCTCCAGTTGTCAGACCTGCAGGGTTTAGGCCTGTGCTGTTCTCCTCTGTCTTATACTGAACACAAACTACATTTTTTGGACTGGCACAAATAATTTGTGTGCCTTCTTATTTGATGCAGCACACCTGATTGTTCTGTAAATAGATTTAAATGGTTATATAAAAAACGCCTGAGGCCTTGGCTGCATTTTTAGGTAAATAGTACCATATAACTTTGTTGTTTGCAAAACTTGTGCATAATTTTTAGAAATGTACAATTTCTATTTGCATTTCAAGTTATGAAAATGATTCGTTAAACATGTAAAAAAATATAACTTTTTTCTACTCGGATTCTGAATTTTTTGTCTGAATTTAGATCAACTGTGCTAATATAGTATACCAAAATGAAAAAAATAACTCAAATTTCAGATATTTGAGGTTGTGCTGTAAATAATGATACCAAACAAGGCAAGAAAAACATATTTTAAAAGTGAAATATGGAAGTAAAATCAAAAGTAGTCAAGAACGGCCAATTATACCCGGGACCCCAGAGGGTTAAAAAAAAAGACTTGAAAGGACTTGAAATTCAAAGTTTCGGACTTGGGACTTGACTTGAAAGTTGTCTGTCTTGACTTGCGACTTGACTCTGACTTGCTTGACTTTACTTGAGACTTGACTTGTGACTTGAGGATAAAGACTTGGGACTTACTTGAGACTTGCAAAACAATGACTTGGTCCCACCTCTGTCTCTTACCATTTTACAATGCTGTGACTGCAACCATTCCCCAACTCTCTGTGTCCCATGGAAAGTATTCACTTTTTAAAAACATATTCTAATATATAACAGGCTATAATATTAACATGCAGTGGCCTTCTCTCCTGTTTTTATTTATAATGCATGATATATATTAAATTCTTTCAAGTGGAAAAAGTGCTGCAGCAAGTATTGTGTGCATATTCAGATACAAAGACAAATGCATTCATAACCCCAAATACAGCCCTGAGGAGTGCCATCAGATCTCAGTTTCCTGTTAAAAAGAGAACTGCTTGTGTCAATATATTTTCACACAGGTCAGAGCTGCTACACACAACTTCAGAGACACTCGCAAAACACTGATCACCTCAGAGACTTAAAGATCCAACTAAACATCCAATACAGATAAAAATCATGGATGAAGTCTATGCAAATGCGGAGGAAGTATTAGGTTGTCGCAGAAAGTATCAAAGGGAGCATAAAACTGTGGAAGGCGTTTATATGAATCAAGAAGGGATTCAAACTGTACAACGTAAAACAACTGGACCTTCACCCCCAGGTAAAAACCACAAACCTATCTATAAATATTACAATGACATGTTGCTAAAGTTTTGTGCACAGACAAAAATAAAAATAAAACTGAGAATTCTATACAAACTGTGTGAAGAAAACAGACTTAATTCAGGAAAAAGTATTCTAGAGTCTGGCTTGCTGTAGAGTTACTGTAGTTTTGGATTTTTTGTTGGCTGTCAATTTTGATTGAGATATACAGTTTTGTTTTTATCTTGGTTTACTCTCAGTTGTTTTACACAATGTGTGGGTTTTCTCAGTTTAGTTTTTATTGTTTAATAATGTTTGTATTTACTTTAGCTTTGATTAGTTTCAGTGGTAGTTTGTGATGATGACGTGCTGAATCCTGCTTCCGGGCCCAAATGACTCTGCGTTGAATAAGGCTTGTGTGTTTTGTTTACATGTTTTAACGCTTTGTATCTTGTTCTATTTAATTTCAACAAGCTCCTTAAAACAGTCATTGTCTGCCTCTCTTGGGTTTTATTACTATTCATCTTAAAGCTTAGCTTTTAAAACCTTACAATGTAACTACAGCCCACCCCATGCAGCAGTATATTAATGGCTAACCTGGTATTGTGGATGGATTATCTCAGTTGCTCTCCCGACTGAAGATATCAAATGGAAAAAAGTTAGCGTTCATCTTCCAGCTTCACTGTTTATATTATGCTAACATAGCTGTGTCGTAAGCGATCACGTAGCACATCAATATATACCAGCTAACTAAACTTCAGTAACCCTACAAACGTCACTGCTGTTTAGTTTTCTGTCTTCATTTATGTCGAAAGTGATAGCAGAGCTGTAAGTTCTAATTTTTTCAGAAATCTCTCAGTCAGAACATGGTATATCATGCTTAGGTAACTAGCAAAACTAGCGAGCTAACCTCTGCTAACTTCCTGCTAACTTCTAACTCCGTTAAATGTGATAAATTCTGTTTTCATGGATGCCTGAATGTTAAACTTCATTGTTACACCTGGTAGAGCAGCAATGCTGATTATTTTATTACAGATGAAAGGATTTAGACCAGGGGTGTCCAAACTTTTTTCACTGAGGGCCACATACATAAAAATATAGGAGGGGCTGGGCCACTTACTAGAAATTAGGTATATAACCTTAACTGTAGTGTATTAAAGTTAGAAAAATCATTTAAAAGTGGTCAAATGTGTTATATTGTTGAATATAATTAACCCTTGAGCATCCCTTAAAATTTACACCCATCCTTTGCCCTTCGTACCCAAAATGGTCCCCTGACAAAACGTGATATAGCAATATCATATATGAATTTTTTTTTCATTTTTTTTCACATCAGATCTTTTAAACAACTTCAGACCTAACCACAGATATCAAGTTTTTCATAATTTTTTAAAAATATTTTTTAGGTTTTTATGGCTGTATTGTCATAAAACCCCCTGTTTTTGGGGGGTGAAAAACCCATAATATGCAATATTTTAAAGAAATGAGTTGCAAATAGAAATATTTGGCATGAAGTTATTACAGCCTTGAATAGGTAATTAATTCATAACAACACTGATTTGGATGCATTATTATTTTTGGAACAATAACACTTTATTGCAAAAAAACAAACTGAACTGACCTGAACCTGAACAAACTCAACAACAAAATAAACAAAGATGTAATTTACATTTTATAGCATGAACCACAAGATGGGTAGATTTTGCAGACAGGACATATCTTACATATATCTAACATTTGCAGCAGTTACGATAATAATGTGCTGTTTGCACGATGAGCACTGCTTCCGCTTTTTGGAACGCTGCTCTTTCTCAGCAAAAGCCTGCCCTAAATTGACCGTGCGCTTCGTGTTGTGCGTGCCCGCGTCTGTGCATTTTGTGGCGTCTGTGCAGAAATGACTAGTAAGACAAGGCTGCAAACTATTCTCACAGACTTCAAAGGTGCACCTGAATTTAAAAAAAAAAAGATCATCTTCTATCTTATTGGATAGACGATGTTCTTTTTCTGTCTCTCCCTCCTGTTCTGTTCCTGTGCCACTGAACAAAGATGTAATTTACATTTTACAGCACGAACCTCTAGATGGATGGATTTTGCAGACAGGACATATTCTACCATTTGCAGCAGTTACGATAATAACGCACTGTTTGCACGATGAGCACAGCTTCCAAGCTCCCCTAAATTGACCGTGCGCTTCGTGTTGTGCGTGCGCGCGTCTGTGCATTTCGTGGCGTCTGTGCAGAAATGCCTTGTAAGACCAGGGTGCAAACTATTCTCACAGACTTCAAATGTGCACTTGAATCCAAAAAGATAGAAAATGATCTCTCTCTGTCTCTCCCCCCTGCTCTTTTGACGTGCCACTGGGAGAGTAAAGACTGCCCCTTCCCCATCTGCTCAGCAAACAGGTGGCTGTTTTTCCACCCCTCCCCCCTCTGCTCAACAAACACATGGCTGCTTTTGCACCCCTCCCCTCGCTTGCTGAGAGCAAATGCAAGGCTCATGTGCAAAATGAAGCAAAAAAAAAGATTTAGAGAGATTTAGAGAAAGGGAAAAAAACAGAGCAGGCTGCCATTGTTTACTTCATGGAGGCGGCGCTATGGGCGGTTTGGTTTGCGACCGACACACACACACACACACACACAGTATATATATATTCTCAATCACATTCACACCACTCTCTTATATCAGTTCCACTACATCAAGACTATTTTATGGTGGTCAGCTGTTTTATTACCATGTATTTTGCATAGTAAGATAACCTTGTCCTGCATTCAAAACCACTGAAAATGTCTATGGTGGTGCTGTGCCTAATATTGTGCTCCTTTGATCCAAAACATATTTTTCCTTTATTTTGAAGGCAGAGGCTTAGATCCATTAGGTATTCACGAGAAAAGCATTATCACATGTCAGGATTACAGTATATTGAAAATATGTGATTATAATGGGAGTCAATGGGGCCCAAAATGGTACAAGGGTAACAGGAGGTAGTACATATGTGAATCTCCTTTACTATACACCACACCATAGAGGGGATCCTTGAATTTTAAAAATAATCCTAAAACACACATCCTTACGGAGCCCCGCAGGGGACATGGGAGAAAAAAAAATTAAGACCATAAATGGATCTTTATTGATTTATTCAGAAAAAGCTTTGGTAGCTCATTCTCAGAACAGCAGCAGATTTCTTCTTGGACAGAAGATTTACAGCACAGAGAAAAAACAATAAAGGGGAAAATGGGACGGGTAAATTTCAAGCTTGTTATTTAAGTTCTTAGACTTAGCAACGCACCTGTTAACGTTCGTTTGAAACGGTTATCAACATTAACAGACTGAACTGGACTTAATAACAGGAGTATTAGTAAATTATTCTGGTGAGTATCAGCTGCGCTGGGTATGTAAATCGGGCCATCCAGCTGTGGTGCTGATCGTACGCCACTTGTGCCAAAAATCCGGACAAATGTCACTTGATCAAGGAGCAGATCTGCATCACGCTGACTTTGCGTGTGCGTGCGCTGTGCACAGCGGTGTGTACTCTGTGTGTTAACAAGAAAAATGCATATAAGAAAGTGGTGCGCAAAAGCAGGGTAGTGACAGAATTGATGCGCATTATTGATATTTGAAGCATGTGTACCTGCACATGTATGCATATTAACACACGGGTACTGTGGAATATATTTTTTACTCACCTAAAGTGCTCGTGCTCTCATCCTCTCCCCGCAAAAAAAAAAAAATTAGCAGCTGTGCGGTGTCTGTGGCATCAGTGCTCGGATCGCATGCGATGGAGTAAAAATCAAAAGCACAGCTTTATCAGACAGTTGCAGTTTAATGTTGGCTGACAGTCTTCAGTGCGTGGCACAACTGTATTTCTGAACATGCTGACGTTGTTGAAGTCCTGCACTTTTTTCGGGCACATTATTTCGGTGACTTTAACGAAGCAGCATTTTATGAGGTCTCCATCTGAAAAAGGCTTGCCATGTCTTGCGATGAGTTGGGCGACCTCATAGCTGCTATTGTAGCCTTTTTCTGGACAATTTGTACACGAAAAAAATACTGTTGCTGACCCCGCAGGATAGCTACCCTTTGCTTTAATTTCTGCTCTCGCTCAGCACCAGTGTAGGATGCATAGGCCTGATGTTTGATTTCATAATGACGTCGTACATTATACTCTTTCATAACTGCCACAGTTTCAGTGCAGATCAAACAGACACACTTCCCCTTTAATTCTTTGAAGAAATATTCACTCTCCCACCGTGTCTGAAATTTTCTGCACTCACTTTCTACCTTTCGCTTCTTTGGTTCTGCCATGTTTGGTAACTTGGGGTAAATTTCTTCTGTGATTGTCCTTTTTGATAGAGCAACTGCCTTGATCAACAGTAGCTCCCCCTGCTGTTAAAACTAAGAAGTGCAATACACTCAAGCAAAAGTTGAAGTGCGGGCCATTTTCTATTCTATTTATAAAATTACTTGAGGGCCAATTAAAAATGGCCGGACTTTGGACACCCCTGATTTAGACAGTTTTTAACTCTCAGTGATGCTGCTGTGATGGTGTGGGCTACGTTCACACTGCAGGCGAAAGCGCATCAAATCCGATTTTTTTGATCCTATGCGACCCATATCCGATCATGGTATGACTGTGTGAACGGCACAAATCCGATATTTTCAAATCCGATCTGGGTCAATTTCGTATGTGGTACTGAATCCGATACATATCCGATGTTTTAGAAAGCGACTGCTGTTTAAACGGTCATGTCGCATTAAATCCGTCTTTTACGTCACTGACACAAGACAGACGCCAATAGAGATTGAAAATGTTACGTCATTCAGGGATAAAACCGCAAAGGATTCTGGGAACTCGTGGCAAAAGGTACTAGCGCACGCAGGCTTTCAATTGAAATCAGTCACACAGCGATAAAAAGAAACACAAAAAATGGCAAGAAGCTGTTGTATTATTAACTGCAATAGCCGGTCGCATGACAGCCACGGGAAGCCGACGGGTAAAGAGATCGGTTGTTATCGGATTACGTTGTTGAAGAGAAATTGTTCAAGCCATGTTTCCGAAGTAACAAAGAGCCGACGGATGGCCTGGATTGCAGCCATTCGAAGACCAAATATAACGTCCCAGAACACTCCAGCTCACATGTTAGTCTGCTCCAAGCATTTCCACAAAGGTACGTCTTCTGTTTTAGTTAATACGTCATTTTTCATAACATAATTGGTGATATAGGTTACAAGCAAGTCTGGCGCTGAACAGAAATCGTTGCGCTATGCTCCTTTGTTTATTGTGCATAAATAGTGAATTGTCCTGACAGAATATTGCGTTTCGCTTCTGTCATTACCACGGTACATTGACAAAAACATATACTTTTATTCACAGGATAAAACAGATTTTTTGGATCACTAATTGCCCAGTACGATAACAGCATACAATATTATTGTCACTGCTACATTTCTGTAATGCGTACCAGAAATTATTTCCACTACTAATTAATTACCGTTGAGCTCAAAGGTCCTATTAATAAACGGTTAACGAATGTGTGTTTATGAAGACGATTTGTGAGACTGGTAAACTTATGATACGTACGATGGTCTTTCGTTCTACACGGTGCATTTCAAGGTCCTGTACTCATCCGTCGGTAAACTGTACCTGGGCTTGTTGCAGTGACCTGAAGTTACTTGGTTGTCTGTCTCTCTGTTACCCCTGCGTCAGACTGCCAATCTGCCCCTGCAGCTATGCCAGCCCCCCCGTGACCAAGATAAGCACTATAGAATGGATGGACAGATCTTGAGAAAGGCCTTTGAAAAGTAAAGTTGTAAATGTAATGTAAATTTAAACTAAGCTTAATGTGAGTGAAAATATGAATATTCTATATGTTCATATAAGTTTATTTAGACTGTTTATAATAGTTTAACCTGCATAGACAAATAAAAAAACTTTTTCTTAGCTCCAATTATATCTGCAGCCTTCTTCAGTTCTACATTTCTTACACAGCTGACAATAGATGTGTTAATACTGTGGTTTAAGTTAAGGGTGTTTTATGCTAGAAATGCTTTTTTTATGCTTACACCATCAACGCTTCAAAACGAGAATTGGACAAAAAGAGAAAAGTTAATTTCTCTCTAACTTTACTTAATTTGAATTCTTAAGGCCTGTGGTTTTCAGTGACAGTTGCTGACTCAAACAACATTATTAGAGAGAAATTACTAGTTATGATTAGTGTCACGAGCACAGGAGGGACTCAGACGCAGACTAGAATCACAGAAATCAGTTAGTTTATTTTCTTCACACCGAGTGCCCCTATGTACAGATGAAGGAAAGGGATTTGGGGTCTCCAGGGGTCACGAGGGCAGTGAGGGGAAAACACATGCGGGTAATTCACACACAGGACTTCTCCTCCCGGGGATTCCTCTTCGCGCTCACACCGCACTCACAACAGATCAGCAGCAGGTCCTCAGGCGGGGCATGCAGAGTCTAGCATGAAAAGAGGAGATTGGTATTAGAATAGCGCTTCAAAGAGAAACTTGAAGAAAGCTGATGACTACAGGAAACACTGACGAGGGTTACACAATAATCCAGCGATGAGGCATTCCCAGCAGCTGCCTGAAGTAGTGAGCCCTTGAGAGTGTTGATCTGAGTGTAATGAAGGTTTGTGGGAATGATATAAACACAACTTTGGACAGATGGATTGACTGGTCAGTTGGAAGAAGTTGTGTGTTACGTAGGGGATAGGAGAGACTAACATAAAGTTAAAATAGTGAATGAGTAGTCAAGATGGCAGTTTTTAAAGGTTTTTTTCCTGCTAGTTTTTAAAGTTCTAGTTCAGACTTACATTTAACTTTCAGGGAGAGCTAAGGAGAGCTAAGGGCAACATAAACAAAACATCAAATTAAAAAACAAACAAACAAAAACAAACAAACAAACAAAAACACCCCCACACAAACCCGCACAAAAACAACTTACCTAACTCCAAAGAAAACAAAATATACAACCTACTGTTACGGCCAAAAGAGCCAGGCTGTGTGTGGACTCAAGTGTAGAAATGGATGGAGGCAAAACTGATGTGAATACAGTGTTTGATTTACAGTGACTCATGATGACAATGCGAGAAACTCAGACCGGCAGCGGTCTGTTGTGAGTACTGGTCTTAAATGCCAGTGACTTGATTGCAGTCAGGTGTGAAGGCTGGGATCACAAAACAAAAAGCAGCTCTCCCCTACAGGCAGTCACAAGACACATGAAACTGAAAAGCCAGAGCAAAAGTTTTACCAGAAAACCTGGAGCTTATGAAACAGTCCAAAACAAAAGTCTAGGAAAGGCACCAGAGCTCAGGAAACAGTCCATAAACCTTTCGCTGGCGTCGCAGCCACAGGAGCAGATGGCGGTGCAGGAGGTGACAGAGTAGAAGCTGCTGATGGCGGCGCTGATGGCGGCACTAATGGCTGGACGGGCCCCCGGACCCCCCAGCTGACGAGGCATGAGGCTGGACGTGCTCCTCGGCTGGCAAAGGCACTGGTGCAGGCACCTACCCGACACTAGCCACTCCCACCCAAGGAGTAGGTACAGGTATGGAGGTCGGCTGTCTCATGGCGGGCCTCACCTCAGAGACCGGCGTTAATGCAGGGACAGACCGGACGCCAGCTACTCCCACCCGAGGTCTTAGTACGGGTGCAGAAGATGGCCACGGCTGCTCTGATCCTAGGAGCCAAGGCTAACACAGGTGCTGGCTGGACGACTGCCGCCTCCACCCAGAGATCAGATGCGGGTGCAAGGTCAAGCGGCGCCTCAGCTGCCCTGGCAGCAAGAGTAGTGTCCTGAACATTAGCCACTCGAGGAGCAACACTAGAAACAGTCTCAGTTCCTTCAGAGTCATTAACACAGTCCATGTTGTCCTTAGCTGCCCCTTCTGAATGGCTAAGCACAGTTCCTTCAAAGTCAACACGTGACCCTGGCGGAGTTTCAGACTTTGAATGAGTTAGCTCAGGTACATGAAAAATGCTCATAATATCATTGTCCATGGTAACATTGCCTAGCAGTTCATAATCAAGGCCATTAACACTGGAGCTAGTCACAGGATTAATGTTCATAGATTCAGTCTCAAAAAGTACATTTGGTTCCACATCCCACAAGGAAGAGAAAAAAAAAAAATCAGTAGTACCAGACTCAGTGACTGGGCTTGCAGGCGGTTGCTGGACATCAGCTGTCTCAGCAGAAGAACAGATACAGGTGAAGGACAAAGCGGAGCCTCAGTTGGCCTGGGTTCAGAAACAGAGGTAGTCAAGGGAAGAGTAAAACTAGTATTCTTCATGGTAGGACAGTCTTTAGCATGAGCAACACACAGAGACGCCAAATAATTGTAAAGAGGAATAAGACAGTCTGAGGAAGGGGTCTTTGGTGGCTTAATGACTGCACCTCTGCTAGTGGGATTACCGCTGGCTGCCCCACCGACAGTCATTTTGTTACCGTGTGTTTTGACAGGAGTATTTTCAGTCTTATATATTTCATAATCGTGAACATTGTTTTCATAGCTGGGCCCATAAACCAGCAAATCAGGATCCGTTTGAATGCCCTCCATAGAGAAAACGTGACGAGCAAAAAATATAGTCACCCACCTCACGCTGCTGTAAGCCGCGGTGGCGATATGGACCCCGCCTCCTCCTGGATGCCGTGGTTGTGGAGGCAGGCGCCATTAGAGCTGAGGTGGAAGCAGCCTCCAGTTGCGGTGAGGAAAATGCAACACTTGTCCGCTGCTGCGGCAACATGGGCATGGAGACAGACGACAGTCTGAAAGCGCCGACCTTTACTCCTGTGGCCGGCAAAGGGAGAGCTGCATCACCGCAGGGCTGGGAAGATTCAGCCTGCACACTGGCCAGCTGGTGCTTTGGTGTGTGGAGAAAGTCGGCTATCAGAGGGCGTACTGCCTCCCATAACCAGGGAAATGCCTCAAAACATCCCTGCAGCTGATAAACCTTTTCTTCCCGGGCCTCTTTTCCCGAAAGCTCCCATCACGCGCTGCATCAATCCTCGACAGTGTGAATTAACCTCTCCTTGAGCTCGTCTGGGGGGGCTGCGTGTCGCTGGGTCGGTCATGGTCTGAGCGTTCTATCACAGTCTGGCTGAGGCTACGTCCACACGTACACGGGTATTTTTGAAAACGGAGATTTTCCGTTTTCGTTTTAAAAAATAATCCCGTCCACACGTAAACGCGGAAATGAAGGAAACGCTGCTAGGAACATGCCAAAGCAAGAGGTGGCGATATGTGTATGTGTGGAGGGACATTAACTGTGTGTGTATATGTAAGCATTTAAACACTGCAGAGAGTACAATTAACAGTAACAGTATTGTAGAAATTCATTTCACCGAAACAATAACGTGGCGCACAGTGTGACGTCAAAAAGGCGCACACCCTTGACGTTGCGTTTTCTCCGTTTTCCTCGTCCACACGTAAATGCAAAAACTGAGTTTTCGAAAATATCCACCCTGGCAGGCGTTTTTAAAAATCTCAGTTTTCAGTGACCGAAAACGCCGTTTACGTGTGGACGAAAGGTGCAAACGCATAGAAAAATCTGCGTTTTCAAAAATACCCGGGTACGTGTGGACGTAGCCTGAGACAGACTATAAGAAGTGAAGAAAGTGGATCCAAGTGCAGACATGCAAAATAACACAAGCGAGCCGGAGCGCGTGCCACCAGCTGAGGAGCTCAGCGACCCGGAGCAGGAGCTCAGAGAACGGGAGGAGCGTGCATCGCCAGCTGAGGGGCTCTGCGAGCCAGAGCAGGAGCTCGTCGAACGGGAGGAGCGTGCATCGCCAGCAGGGGAGTTTGGAGAGCGGGACGAGGCCGCGCTGGCTGCTGAAGACCTCTGCGAGCCAGAGGGACCAGCACATCCGCGACCAGCACGTTCACGACCAGCACAGCCACAACCGGCACATCGTAGATCCGGTACCACGCCTCACTGTTGCGCATCGGAGCTGCGCCGCCGCCGCCGCCGCCTCCACTGGACCCGGGGCAGGCCGCCGGAGCAGCAGCGCCGCCGCCGCCTCCACTGGACCCGGGGCAAGCCACCGGAGGAGCAGCAGCGCCGCCGCCACTGGACCCAGGGCAAGCCGGCGGAGGAGCAGCAGCGCCGCCGCCGCCGCCACTGGACCCAGGGCAAGCCGCCGGAGAAGCAGCAGCGCCGCCGCCGCCGCCGTCGGACCTGGGGCCAGCCGCCGGAGGGGCAGCGCAGTTGCCGTCGGACCCGGGGCAAGCCGTTTCGCCACTGCTGCTGGACCCGTGGCCGCCCGCCGGAGCTGCAGCGCTTTCGCCAAGGGGTTAGAGGTAGGCCGCCTGAACTGTTTTGCCGCCACTGCCTGACCCACGGCAGGTCCCGCTGGTCTTGCCGTCCTCCTGGTCGGCCGCCAGAACTGTGCCACTGGACCGGGGGTTGGACTATTGAACTGGGTTTTTCTTTTGTTTTGTGGCTGTTTAGCGGAGAGGTTAAGTGAATCTGCCATTGTTCCTTGGTTAGCTTAGGTTTAGGGATTAGAGATCTGATCTAAATTATCATATTAAGATTTAGGACACATCGTCAGTAGTGGACCTTGGATTCATCGGGTGTTTCGGCCATTATCACTAGACACCCTCATCCAAGGAGGCCCTGCCAGGGTTGATCAGCCCCGGAGTGTGTCACTGGTTTATGTTAAAATTGTCATAGCAGAAGCACTTCTTCAAATTTGGTTTTAAGCTTTTATATATGTATGTACATAAATGCATACATACATATACATACATATATATATATATGAGATGGCACGATACCACTTTTTTATGTCCGATACCGATATCATAAATTTGGATATCTGCCGATACCGATATGAATCCGATATAGTGTGTTTTTTAATCAATAAAACTGTTTTTTTAATATCTTGCTGCATTTTGTATAAGTTCATCCTCAAGTTTAAATAAACAACAACACTAAAGCTATTCTGTTATACCTGTATGTAAAAAATACACTGCACCCAAAATATTTCATAGTTCAGCAACACTGATCAATCTAATAAACTTAAACCTACTCCATCCTCCCTATTCTGGTATTTTAAAGAGTACTTAGCAGAAATATTAAGCAACCTAACTAATAGGGTTGCAAACTCCCAGCAAAAAAAAAATAGGGAACCACCCCCCACCCTCCACCTCATGATGCTTAATCGACGTAATCAACTTTAATTTGATGCAGGGTGAAAAAAAAAAATTGCACAGAAT
Source organism: Oreochromis niloticus (assembly GCF_001858045.2). NCBI lineage: Eukaryota > Metazoa > Chordata > Actinopteri > Cichliformes > Cichlidae > Oreochromis > Oreochromis niloticus. The sequence goes on from NC_031971.2 coordinate 27,537,713, forward strand.
TAAATTATTTTTCAAGAATAATTAAATAGATTCAACATCTTTCTTCAACAGAATTGCAGAGTGCACAGATGGTACTTTCCCAAAGGAAAAAGTACTATAGCTTACTAGGGTATATTAGACTTAACAGTTACTATATACAGTAATGGACTTCTATATATTTTACATCAGATTAAAACTTTGGGTGTAAGATTCAGATAATTATTTATTAAAAGCTAGACATTTTAAATGAGAATAAGAAAGAAAAGTATGTCTCTGTGCCCCCTTTTCCCTGTTCATGCCCCATCGGCCCCCCTGGCTAAACTTTGCTAGATCCGCCCCTGCACAGTTACCAGCCATCAGCTACGTAGAAAAGGATCCTGGTGTAGAAAGTAATATTAAATAAATTCTAACAACAGCTTATCAAGCTTAAACGTGCTGCTGTTGTTCAGCCGCTGGTTTCCTCTTTCTGGTGCAAAGTGGACCAAAAACAAAGAAGAGACACGGACTGGCGACAGAAAAGCCGATCAGCTGATCATTAAGCAGTTTCATGAAGTAGCGGCAGGAAGGTGAGGGAGAGAGAATGAGAGGCAGTCGCTCCATATATCGGTTGTTAAGCTTAACATGGGAATGCTTTACATACATTCAGAGATGAACTTACACACTTGCTTTACTTCTCTCTGGGATAACTTCCTCGGATATGAAATGCTGGTTTGGTAGCGAGGAGACAAATACACACAGCCGCTCTATAACGTGAGCGCACTGCTCCGACGGTTATGAGGCGAGTTACGCCATGTCGCAAGTTTTGTGAGGTGTTTTTTTTTTTTTATATTTAATGGATCGGATTACATTTTTAATTTCTCACCGATATCCGATCCAGTAATTTAGGTCAGTATCGGACCGATACGTCATATCGGATCGGTCCATCTATATATATTAGAGATGGACCGATCTGATATTAGTATCGGTATCGGTCCGATACTGACGTAAATTACTGGATCGGATATCGGAGAGAAATAAAAAATGTAATCCGATCCATTAAATATCAAAAAAGCACCTCACAAAACTTGCAACAAGGCGTAACTCGCTCATAACCGTAGCATGTAGGAGCAGTGTGCTCACGTGATAGAGCGGCTGTGTGTATTTGTAGCCTCACTAGCAATCCGGCATTTCATCTCCGAGGAAGTTATCCCAGAGAGAAGTAAAGCAAGTGTGTAAGTTCATCTCTGAATGTTTGTAAAGCATACCCGCGTTAAGCTTAACAACCGATATATGGAGCGACTGCCTCTTCTCTCTCTCTCTCTCTCTCCTGCTGCTACTTCAATCGTGAAACTGTTTAATGATCAGCTGATCGGCTTTTCTGTCGCGAGTCCGTCTCTCTTCTTTGTTTTTGGCCCACTTTGCACCAGAAAGAGGAAACCAGCGGCTGAACAACAGCAGCACGTTTAACCTTGATAAGCTGTTGTTAGAATTTATTTAATATTACTTTCTACACCAGGATCCTTTTCTACGTAGCTGACAGCTGGTAATTGTGCAGGGGCGGATCTAGCAAAGTTTAGCCAGGGGGGCCGATAGGGCATTAACAGGGGAAAGGGGGCACAAAGACATACTTTTCTTTCTTATTCTCATTTAAAATGTCTAGCTTTTAATAAATAATTATCTGAATCTTACACCCAAAGTTTTAATCTGATGTAAAATGTATAGAAGTCCATTACTGTATATAGTAACTGTTAAGTCTAATATACCCTAGTAAGCTATAGTACTTTTTCCTTTGGGAAGATACCATCTGTGCAGTCTGCAATTCTGTTGAAGAAAGATGTTGAATCTATTTAATTATTCTTGAAAAATAATTGATTTTTGTGCATTTTTTTTTTTTTCACACTGCATCAAATTAAAGTTGATTATGTCGATTAAGCATCATGAGGTGGAGGGTGGGGGGTGGTTCCCTATTTTTTTTTTTGCTGGGAGTTTGCAACCCTGTTAGTTAGGTTGTTTAATATTTCTGCTAAGTACACTTTAAAATACCAGAATAGGGAGGATGGAGTAGGTTTAAGTTTATTAGATTGATCAGTATTGCTGAACTATGAAATATTTTGGGTGCAGTGTATTTTTTACATACAGGTATAACAGAAAAGCTTTAGTGTTGTTGTTTATTTAAACTTGAGGATGAACTTATACAAAATGCAGCAAGATATTAAAAAAAACAGTTTTATTGATTAAAAAACACACTATATCGGATTCATATCGGTATCGGCAGATATCCAAATTTATGATATTGGTATCGGACATAAAAAAGTGGTATCGTGCCATCTCTATAACAAATATAAACTTCTACCTGCAGAGGCTGAATTTGTAAAGAAGAGTTACTGCAGAGCTGCTGTGATTCTTCTGGGCCTGCTGTGTCTTTTCCTCCTGATTGGATCTATAACTGTGGTTTTTCTCTGTGAGTACAAGAAATATGTAATTAGCATGCTAAAAACCTCACAGGCAATGTTTTTTTAATTGATATTGGCATGTCCTACAGTCACCCAAGGCAAATCTCAGTGGGAAATGGAGACCGTGTTGCTACACAGGCTTTACAACAACTTGACCAGCGAGAGAAACCAGTTACTGACCAGTTACAACAACCTGACAACCAAACGAGAACAGTTACTGACCAGTTACAACAACTTGAAAACTGAAAAGGACCAATTGCTGACCGGTTACAACAACCTGACAACCGAACGAGAACAGTTACTGACCAGTTACAACAACTTGAAAACTGAAAAGAACCAATTGCTGACCAGTTACAACAACCTGACAACCGAACGAGAACAGTTACTGACCAGTTACAACAACTTGAAAACTGAAAAGAACCAATTGCTGACCAGTTACAACAACCTGACAACCGAACGAGAACAGTTACTGACCAGTTACAACAACTTGAAAACTGAAAAGAACCAATTGCTGACCAGTTACAACAACACAGTTAAAGAGAGAGACCAGCTCCAGACAAGATTTGAAGACATGACCAAAAATAGAGACGATCTTCAGAGAATTCTTCAAGGTAACTATTTGTTTCCATTTTATCTTGTACAGAAATTTTTGTCTCTACATTTGAAGTTAACACTCAAGTACATGACAGTGTTGTTGTTGTTTTTTTCTCATTTAATGCATTATTGAAACACAGCGTTAACGATACTGGCTAAGACTTGAAAAGTGAAATTCAGTATCCCTTCCACCATAACAACATCTGGACAGGTCCATACTATTGAAACAGAAAGGTTCAGTGAAACCTAGAATTAAATATAAATTGAGCTTAATGTGAATATATGAATATTTCATACGTTATAAGTCTATTTAGATATAGTTCATACTGGTGCTTTAATCCATGTAGACAAGAAAAAAAAATTCTCTTCATCTTTATCTTTAACTTCAACCAGTATGTCTCAGCTGTTTTTTATTTCCATATTTAGTTGTGAAAGACACCGAACCAACGACAGAAATTTTAATACCGCAGTTTCAGTTCACAGTGTGTGTTATGCTAGAAATTACTAAAGCACCATGAAGCCTTCTGAGAAGTGGACTTTGGACAAAACCTCAAGTTTCTCCTTATTTTCAGTGGTCACTAACAGTTGCTGATTCAAGCAAAATCATTAGATAAAATATATATTTCCCACACACTCCTTCTGAATGCACAAAAAATGATAAATTTTTTTCTGTACTTTTAAAACACAAAACCAAACTTTTTTATTTGATGTAAAACTGGATATATTGTGCAACAATGGGACAGTGTTTTCTTTTCTTTCATATGTTAAAGCTTTTTGTATTTGTACTACTGACACTTTGTGTAACAAAGAACAAATATGTGATGCTAATTATGAGATATTAGCCATAAAGATAAGAATAAATCCCAATGAACCCTGAATTATTATTCTGCTTTTCTTAAACAGATTGCAGAGAAAACTGGGTGGCCTTCAGTGATAGTTTGTACCAAGTTTCTTCAGAGCAGAAATCCTGGGAAGAAAGCAGACAAGACTGTCTTCAAAAAGGTGCACACCTGATGATTATCAATAGCCGAGAAGAACAGGTGTGTGTGTGCAAACATAATGAAACGTATTATGTTCAGAATAAAACACTGAATGAAATCAGAGAATGCACTGACACATCACTTTATGTTCTGTATATTTACACTTACTTGTCTTTCAACTAGAATTTTACTAACCAGTTCAAGAAGTATTTGTGGATTGGACTGACTGACTCACTGACAGAGGGGACATGGAAATGGGTGGATGGGACTAGCATGACCACAAGGTTGAAACAAAAATTAAATTCCTCTCTTGTCCATAAAGTCTTCTTATGTCATCAAGTACATTAACTAACTTAATTTAATTCATATCTTGTTACTAAAAACAAAAGACTGACTGATCTGTTGAGTTTAACCCGTATAATTTTATCTGTATTTCAGCTACTGGAATAGTGGGGAACCAAATGGTGGCAGAACGGAAAATTGTGGACAGATAAAGGCTTATGACTCGCAAAACAGCTGGAATGATGAAACATGTTCCAAGAAACACTTCTGGATATGTGAGAAGAGAGTTTCTCCATAAATTACCATCCATGCCCAACAAATAGTGCAGAACACAGAGCCATGAGATGAACTCCTGAAATGAAGCTGAACAGAAAACAGTGGACACTTAGGCTACGTCCACACATACACGGGTATTTTTGAAAACACAGCTTTTTCTATGCGTTTGGGCCTTTTGTCCACTGAAAACTGAGATTTTTAAAAACTCCTGCCAGGGTGGAGATTATCGAAAACGCATTTACATGTGGACGAGCTAAATGGAGATTTAGCCACGCAACGTCAAAGGTGTGCGCCTTTTTTAACGTCAGATCTGCAGTTTTTACACGCTTACATAAACACACGCAGTTACTGTCCCTCCATTTAGAAAGACAGAGGCATCAGAGTGAACTTCGGATGTGGCTTTTACATTCAACACAGATGCTCTCACAACCTAAGTGTAATATTAAGGAATAATTCCATCTCACTGTCCACACATAGGACTCATTTCTGCTTCTATGCGCCATCTTTGTTTATGCTTTCCCTCCCAGGCTTCTAGACTTTTGATTGGCCAACATTTCTACACAGGATTTTATCACGGAGATATTTTACAAAAATGCACGTGTGGACGACATTTAAAAAACAAAAACAAAACGGAAAATCTCCACTTACAAAAATACCCGTGTACGTGTGAACATAGTCTTAGATGGAAACAAGTTCAAAGGGTTTTTACTTTGCTTTCTAAGTCAAGAATGTCTTTTGTTACTATATCCAGGATCTTTAATCAGCCGGCGATCTGCTTTGGTGTGACTTTTCATGACAATTTTAAGACGTGTTAGATTAAAAAACTTGCTCAACAATCCCATGCTCAAAAATTCTCATCTTATAGAAAAATATTCTGTTATCATTAACTTTCCATCTGTATTTACAATTTAATTATTAAAATGTTGACAATTTGGACTTGTTTTACTCCACCTGACTCATTTATTGAAGAAAGACTGAAGATTTTGGAAGAAATCCTCTCAGTGTGCTGTGCAAAAATGCAAAACCCAACCCAAGTTTTCGCTCTCATGTTTTCATTTCTAATATTGTTCATCCTAGTCCTAGTGAAAATCTTAACATATACAGCTCTGCCTCCCATGTTTTTGTTAGTGCAAAAACCATAACCTAAACCATACATCACAGTAGGCCTGCTGCCATCTTGTAAACCTTCCTTTCATGCTTCCTGCTATCCATCTGTCCCAAATCCCACCTGACACTAATCTCCACTCACTCTGAATTGTTAAACCCAGGTATTTAAACTCATCTACCTTTATGACCTCTACTCTTTCTATCCTCACTCATTCTGTCTTACTTTCATTCCTCTTCTCTCTAGAGCATGGCTCCATCTCTCAATAGTCTCTTCCACCTGGTCCTGCTCTCACTACAGATAAGTGTCGTCTGCAAACATCATAGTTCACAGAGACTTCTGCCTGACCTCATTTGTCAACTTGTCCATCACATCCGCAAACAAGAAGGGGCTCAGAGTAGATCTCTGATGTCCTCCACACCCACCTTTAACCCATCTGTCACTCCCATTCTACGCCTCACGACTATCTCACTGACCTCAGGCATGTCCCACATTACCCTTTGTTCTTCTCTGCCACTTCTGACTTCGTGCAATACCACAGCTCCTCTAATGTTTTTTCTAAATTCACAAAAGATGCAGTGCACCTCTTCTGACTTTCTCTATACTGAGAGAAGCACTCTCACAGCAAACATCAGCCTGTAGTGCTTTTTCTCGGCATAAAGCCATACTCCTGCTCACCAATCATCACGTTGCTGCTTAACCTAGCTTAAAGATGGTATGGTTCATCAACTTTATCCCTATTCAATCTTTTTTCTTCCAAGTACCCAACAATCAATAAATACATCCAAGTATATTCAGTAAACTTATATAATTCAGTGATAAACACAGTTGAGACAATTAAAGCAGTAGTGTTAGTCATCTGATTTATCTGCATTGGTTTTATTTTGGATCAAAGTGAGAGTCATTGGAATACAAACTGTTATTTGCAGTCACAGTGTTTTTTTGTTTTTTTTTACTCTTCACACACAGTTGTGGAGCAGACAGTAGACGGCATGAGTGAAAAACTATTTAATAATTTTGATAGCAGCATGCTACGTTACCATAATGATAATAAAAGCTGAGCTGCAGTGGTTTCTGATTGCTTCCAAGCTGCAGTAATACCACTTATTGTGACATGCAGGAGGGAAGAAATTTAATGATAGTGAAATGAAAGCTTTTGACTGTACTTCAGCCAAAGTTAAAAAATAAATAAATTAAAATTAAAAATACAGAAAGAGAATTTTTTCCAGGATAACAATTTAGTAAAAACAAAAATTGTGCATACAGGAAGCTTAAGCTAAAGCATTAACTTCAGGATTAATGCTGGGTTTTCAGTAGTACTCTGGTTTTACTGAACATACTTCATAGTACAGGGGTCCGTTCTTCGTACCTCGCTAAGTAAGTTAGGTGGATTTGATTGTTGACGATTTCGCGTGATCTTGGATCATTCGGTTCTCCGAAGCTCATCCGGGACATAGCAACAGATCCGTAAGCGTAAACCTGCTTGGGAGCAGGCTTACTTTATGTAAACAGGATTAGATCTCGGCCACTCAGGTATGTCCGCTGCATTTATACGAAAGCAACAGCGATATTTCTCCAGTGTTTTTCCATAAATAAATATTATCAATGTAACTAAAGATAATGCAGTATTTGATTCTTTTATTGATTTCATACAGATACATACAGGTCATTTCCGAAAAAAAGGGAAATGTACTATTAATCATTCTATTTCATGTATTTGATTATTTCAGATGTAATTCATATTTTAGAGTAGTAATAGTAAAACACTTCGTGTAATCAAGATGAGAGACCACGGCTATAAAAGCGAAGGTGGATTTGGGAAGTCTGTCGCAGACTCGCAGCCATGTCCTTTCCGTTTGTACGCGAGCAACCCATTGCGGAAGGTGCAAGATTGATAAGGAGAGTTTTCAGAATTCAGCGGATATTGCGGGATAGACAGGATCCTTTAGCTCAGCGCGACAGTGTGCTCATAGAGAGATATCGATTTTCCCGTGAGGGTATTATTTACTTAACACACACACACTCACTCTCTCTCTCTCTCTCTCTATATCTCTCTCTCTCTCTCTCTCTCTCTCTCTATGTATGTATATATATATATATATATATATATATATATATATATATATATATCTCCCAACTTACTGTGCATGCTTCAGTCACCCCTTGCATGGGAAAAGGTAAAAGTGATGGAGTGTTATGTAAAACTACACACAAAAAAACCCACAATGTCAATAAATGTCACAGTACAAAAAGGGGTGTGACGAGGGGGTGCAGGACCACCACCTGTCTTTATTTGCTCTGCCCTTTTCTTGGTTGCTGTTATAAACAAACAAACAGATTATTTCAGGGTCTCTTTTCAAGAGACTAAAAGCAATATAAGTGATAAATATTACCATTCTGTAGAATATTCTTATATTTCACTTTTACTTGTTCCCATGTTCTAGTGGGTCCTGTTGTGGCTCTAATGTGAAAGAGGATATAATGTAATATAATATAATAAATTACTTACGAGTTTAATTTGTCAGCAACTTTCTGCCAGCCCTCTCTCCTTGCTTTTGCAGCCTTTGCAGTGTTCCCTTGCGTTTTAATTAAACTCTGAAACTCCTGAAATCCCTCAATCAAGAGTTCTTGCTCTGCTGCCGAAAAATACTGAGCGCGCTCCTTCGACATCTTCGCCGACCAATCAAAGGGTTGCCGATCAATGTTTCTACTATCGATGCGTAGCCCCTTTTAAGCCACCCAGTGATCTCAGATTACTTCATCCAGCTGTACTAATCATCAACAACAGGTGTGTTCGGAGAAACGGATTAGCGAGCTCAAAGTTGGCGCGATGATTTGATCTTGGATGTAGTAAGCGAGGTACGAAGAACGGACCCCTGGTTTAATTAAGCTGTGTACATCCACAAAGAGCACCAGGTCACCTGACCACAGGAAAATCGAGTGGAGCTCTCGGCCACATAGCAAGCAGGTCTGGCCCGGATCTGGCAACAAGCCGGCACTGCTGGTTGACTTCTGGCATGATAAGATGTATGTCATCCAGATATGGACCAGGCCTGGCATAAATGGCCCTGTCTATGTGATGGCATGCCATATCTGGCCCGATTGTGGTTTGGTGTATGTGGCCCAGGCTCATAGAGAACAGGGGCCTGTTCTTCGTACCTCGCTTACTACATCCAAGATCAAATGACACATCCAAGATCAAATCATCGCGCTAACTTTGAGCTCGCTAATCCGGTTCTCCGAACGCACCTGTTGTTGACGATTAGTATAGCTGGCTGAAGTAATCTGAGATCACTGGGTGGCGTAAAAGGGGCTACGCATCGATAGTAGAAACATTGATCGGCAACCCTGTGATTGGTCGGCGAAGATGTCGAAGGAGCGCGCGCAGTATCTCACGGCAGCAGACCAAGAACTCTTGATTGAGGGATAGCAGGAGTTTCAGAGTTTAATTAAAACGCAGGGGAACACTGCAAAGGCTGCAAAAGCAAGGAGAGAGGGCTGGCAGAAAGTTGCTGACAAATTAAACTCGTAAGTGATCCATGATATTACATTATATCATGTGATATTATATTATACCACAGTATATTATATTACATCATATCCTCTTTCACATTAGAGCCACAACAGGACCCACTAGAACATGGGAAAAAGTAAAAGTGAAATATAAGAATATTCTACAGAATGGTAATATTTATCACTTATATTGCTTTTAGTCTATGACAAGAGACCCTGGAATAATCTGTTTGTTTGTTTATAACAGCAACCAAGAAAAGGGCAGAGCAAATAAAGACAGGTGGTGGTCCTGCACCCCCTCGTCACACCCCTTTTTGTACTGTGACATTTATTGACATTGTGGGTTTTTTTGTGTGTAGTTTGACATAACACTCCATCACTTTTACCTGTTCCCATGCAAGGGGTGACTGAAGCATGCACAGTAAGTCGGGAGTAAGTATATACAGTACAGTAAGTATATATATATATATATAGGGAGAGAGAGAGAGAGAGAGAGAGTAAATAATACCCTCACGGGAGAATCGATATCTCTCTATGAGCACACCGTCGCGCCGAGCTAAAGGATCCCGTCTATCCCGCAATATACGCTAAATTCTGTAAACTCTCCTTATCAATCTTGCACCTTCCTTGCTCGCGTACAAACGGACACTACATGGCTGCGACAGACTTCCCAAATCCACCTTCGCTTTTTTAGCCGTGGTCTGTCATCTTGATTGCACGTAGTAATTTACTATTACTACTCTAAAATATGAATTACATCTGACATGATCTACTACATGTAATAGAATGATTAATAGTACATTTCCCTTTTTTTCGGAAATGACCTGTATGTATCTGTATGAAATCAATAAAAGAATCAAATACATTATCTTTAGTTACATTGCTAATATTTATTTATGGTAAAACAGTGGCGAAATATCGCTCTTGCTTTCATATAACTGCAGCGGACATACCTGAGTGGCCGCGATCTAATCCTGTTTACATAAAGTAAACCTGCTCCCGAGCAGGTTTACGCTTACGGATCTGTTGCTATGACAGCAAGTCCCAGATGAGCTTCGGAGAACCGAACGATCCAAGATCACGCGAAATCGTCAACATTCAAATCCGGCTAACTTACTTAGCGAGGTACGAAGAACAGGCCCCAGGTCTGGCCCAGATTCGGCATCAAGCTGGCACTTCTGACTGACCAGTGTCATGGCAGAGTGTATGTCAACCAGATATGGGCCAGGTCTGGCAGTGATGGCACTATTTATGTTCCTATTTTACTATTTTAGTTAGAAAACCCAAATGCCATGTTAAATTACTATACTGCTATGGTAGCCAACGTTTCAAATGCAGATTTGACAGGTTTGTGAGTGTACATACCTAGTGACAGTTTACTCATCTTTGCCAGTGGGTGGCTGTAGCTCAGGTCACCTACTGATCGGAAGGTTAGTGGTTTGATCCCTGGCTCCTCCAGTCTGCAGGTCAAGTGTATGAATGTAGTTAGGAAGCACTCAGTTTAGAGAAAGTGTGTGATTGGGTGAATATGGCATGTTGTATAGAGCACTTTGAGTAATCTGGGAGAGTAGAGAAGTGCTGTAAAAGAATCAGTCCATTCACTGTCTGAAAGGAGTTTTGTAATGTTACTTTGTACTATTATGTTCCGGCACATGTTGTTATTACATGGCTTGATTACGGTACACATTAGGCTGACATCTGGGCCAGCACAGGGCCAGCAGTGTGTCTGCAACTGACCTTGTGCTGGGCCATGTGTGGGCCACCTCTGGCAAACGAGATCTGGGCCACCAATGGGCTGCTTTCATTCTTTGCTGTATGTGGGCCATGTGTAAGCACATTGTGTGGGCCAGATCGGGGCCATACCAATTTTGCTATGTGGGCAATAGAAATTATTGTGAGTTGTGATTATTTTCCATACGCTCAGCCATTACAACTGATTTTAGGGTTCCCCCACCTGGTGAATGTCACTGTAACTCTGACTTTGTGTCATTTTCCTGTGTACAGGCAAATTCACCCTCTACGCTGGGTGATCTGCCATGGTGGTGTGTGTCCTCATGTTCCCTGTTTCCCCATTTGTGCATGTGTGTGGTGTTCTGGTTTCTCTGCAGGTCCGGAGAGTGCAACACGGACCAATGTCACGGGAGGAGGACACACACACTCTCACCTGCAGCACGCACCGTAAATATCATATATAACTGAATATCATATGATATTCAGTTATATATCTCCTTTAAGCCCCATGATGTTTCCAAGCTACAGATTTTGCATAGGTGCAGAGTCCATTAGATGTTGGATGGCTGGAAACTTTCTTCAACTAAATGAGGAGAAGACTGAAGTTCTTGTTTGTGCTCCTAAAAATTTTGTACCTAGTGTTTTGGAAAACTTGGGTCCACTTGCTACATTTGCAAGACCGTCTATCAGGAGCCTTGGTGTTAGTATTGACTCAGCTCTGACTTTGGATGCCCATGTAAAATCTCTGGTTCGCTCCTGTTTTTATCACTTGAGAAACATCGCTAAGCTGAGTCCCATTGTATCGCGCTCCGAATTAGAAATTGTCATTCATGCATTTGTTTCATCTCGTCTGGACTATTGTAATTCTTTGTTTACTTGTTTATGTAAAGCCTCTTTGGAGCATCTGCAAGTTGTTCAGAATGCTGCTGCAAAGCTTCTGACCAAGTCCTCCAAGTTTTCCCATGTCACACCCCTGCTGATTCAGCTGCACTGGCTCCCTGTTAAATTCAGAATCCAGTTTAAGGTTTTGACCTTGACTTTCAGGGCTCTGCATTGACAAGCACCAACATATATAAGTGAACTTTTACATCCATACATTCCCAGTAGGTCCCTGAGGTCATGTGACCAGGGCTTGCTTGCTGTCCAACACACGAGGCTGAAAACAAAAGGCGACAAAGCTTTTGTAACTGTGGCCCCCAGATTGTGGAACTCTCTCCCTTTGAGCCTGAGATCTGTGGACTCAGTGGTCGCTTTTAAAAAACAGCTAAAAACTCATCTTTTTAAAATTGCTTTTGGTTGATTTTTATTTTTAGGTTTTAGCTTCTGTGAAGCACTTTGTGATTTTTATCTTGAAAGGTGCTATATAAATAAAGTTTTACTTACTTACTTACTTACTCCGCCTTGTTGTCATTTTCACTGTAAATAAACACACCGTCTTCAACCAGAGAATCCAGCGTTTGGGTCCTATATCAGCGTCACTGCCAGAATTTTTCTTTTTGACCTCATAAAGCTCTCAGGTGAAGTCACTTTATTGTTAGGAAATTTAAAAAAGGAATAAAAATGGATTTAGTTACTTAATCTTGTGCTTATGACTGACAACATGTGATATGATGCTCTCTAGCAACAATTTTAAAACAACAACAACACAAAAAACCCAAACAATTTGCATGAAAACCATCACTGGTGTTACTGTCCTTATTGGTGTGTCACCACAGCCGTACACTGTCTCAAGGAACCAATATTTTGTTTTCCAGCAAGCCGTTTTTGTAATTTTTAGTTCCTCAGGCTTTCTGAAGGGCTTTCAAGAAATGAAGTTTTATATTTGGGTAGAAATAAAACATTTTAATCCAGTTGTTTTGTTTTGTAAAATAAGATACGTGTATTTGAATTACAGCAGGTCCAAGAGAACAAAATTATTAAGCCAGCTCACCTGGTCCTCAACACTAGATATCTTCACCAGGTGCGCAACCTGATTTTGACATAATGTTTCATTGTCCGTCCAGTTTTTTTTAAGGTGAAAAGAAAATAAGTTTTGCCAAACTTTGTCCAGTTGTCCTGTAAGACTGAGAAAAAGATTATATGAGAGGAAAATATAAATCTAATTAAAACATGAAACTATAAAAAGAATAAATAACAGCATAATAAGAAATTATACCGCTATTTATGTGAAAAGGGAAAGACCATCTTTGAATCGAGGAGGGGGCCTAAGGGTACATCTTTCGCCATTTTATGATGCTGAGATTGCAGCCATTCCCCAACTCTCTGTAAATGGTACTCATAGCCATTCATCAGTGGTCTTTGATCAAAGGACATTGATCAGTAGTTGTTGATCAATGGTCATGAGAATTTGCATAATTATGATAAAGGAACTGACCTCCCAGCCCATTGTTCCTTCAGTGGTGCTAGTTCAGTCATTATGCAAATGTACTGTTTATAATATTGAGGAAACCTGCAGTCAGCTGAGACTGAAGAAGTCACTTGAATGAGTGACGAAACGTTTCTCCCACCAAAAACGCTACGTCCAGATGAACAGAATCAACTTTTGCTGATTTGAAGATTTACTTACATGCCTCAAGACGATACCACTATTGATTGTTTTCACATAATCTTCCATTACAATTCTATCTACATATAAAAAAGAGAACTTTCTAGCTATGTTTAATTGGACCTTTTATATCATATTTGGACATATTATTATGACCAGTCATGAGCAGTGCGTGTGATTTGGTGGTTGTGTTTTTGGGCTACATATAAAATCTCAATTAGGGCCACCAAAATCCTAGGGCCAGTCTGAATCGCATTATAGGCTTTGACTGTACTTAACTCTGACTTTTATCAAAAAAGTTGGGCTGTTATTGTAATTTATGTATTTTAGTGATACACTTGACAGACATTTGCATCACCTCTCCTTCACTGTTCTAAGTTTGTGATTACACCTACAGCCACCAGGTGGGGAAAGAAAGTGAATTAATCAAATAGAATAGATCTTTATCGTCACTGTTACAAGAAAAATGAATCAGAGTTTGGCGGCTGGCTGGAATAAAGGATCAGGTGCAATGTAAGGAGCAATGTGATTGGTGGTATTGCACGTTGAGTAAGGGGTAGAAATGTTGGTTACATTATACTATAATAAATAAGGTTTATAAATACAGTGTAAATGTCCATAAATGTTAAGAGCACAGTTAACCTTCAACCAGGGTGGAGGTAGGGCATGTTTGACAGCCTGTGAGTAGAAACCTTTATTGAGTCTATTTGGCTCTCAATGGTGGAGCGGTACAAGTTGATTTATAATGGTGTTACTGGTGTGAATTGGAGAAAAGTCGTGGGTAAAAAGTGAGTATAAGAGGGGACTGAGGACACACACCTGTGGAACGCCTACGTTCAGAATAAGGGTGGCGGTGGTGTGCTCTCCCATCCTGATGTTCTGCGGTCTGTCGCTCAGGAAGTCCAATATTCAGATGCACAGAGAGCTGCTGAGTCCTAAGTTGCTCTGGTTTTTAACCAGTTTGTGGGGTTGAACTGACACAATTTGTATTCAAGTAGAATGGGAGGGAGAGCCTTCAGTTTTCAGGCCCCTCTTCGGTGGAACCAGCTTCCAGTTTGGCTTCTGCTTTTAAGATTAGGCTTAAAACTTTCCTTTTTGCTAAAGGATATAGTCAGGGCTGGATCAGGCGACCCAGAATCCTCCTTTAGTTATGCTGCAATAGGTGTAGGCTGATGGGGGATTCCCATGATGCAGTGAGTATTTCTTCTACAGTCACCTTTCACATTCAGTATGTGTTAATAGGCCTCTCCGCATTGAATTATTAGTTGTTTTTAATCCCTGTCTCTCTTCCACGGCATGTCTTTTGCCCTGTCTTCCTTCTCTCAGCCCAACCAGTCACAGCAGATGGCCGCAGCTCTCTGAGCCTGGTTCTGCCAGAGGTTTCCTCCTGTTAAAAGGGAGTTTTTTAATCCCACTGTCACCAATGTCCTTGCTCATAGGTCATATGTCATATGATTGCTGGGTTTTTCTGTGTATGTATTATTGTATTGTGCATGGTGGCAGAAAGAGGAAGCAGAGCGCGCTGCTCTGCTCGCACGAGCCGCATCCTTGGAACAGAGACAAGCCTTGAACATTGAAGAATGTAAGTTAAAGGCAAGAAGAGAACAGCTTGAGATCAAGACAGCTATTGCTGCTTCTACAGCTAAAATAAAAGTGTTAGAGGACTGTGAATATGACAGCTGTAAAAATTATGTGGAACAGTGTGAATCAGTTGTTCAACAGTTCAGCTTCCAAGAGCCAAAGGTACACGGTGAACATGATGGGTAGTCAAAGGTAAATGGTCACGATGTAAAACAAGAAGATGACTTACACCAAACTGATGCCAGTGTTATTCCAGTGAGTCTATGTGAAGTCATGTTGAAACAAAATGATATCACTGAGATGTTAGTCAAACAATATAGACTGTCACATTTGCCTCAAAGAGACATTCCCATCTTTAGTGGTGATCCACTTGAGTTCATACCATTCATAAGAGCCTTTGACCATACAATTCATGACAAAACTGACAGTGAGAGTGACAGGTTATATTGAACAGTTCACCAGAGGTGAACCCAGAGATTTGATAAGAAGTTGTCAACACATGAATCCTCAACAAGGCTACAGTGAGGCAAGGAAGTTGTTGCTTTGTCATTATGGTAATGAACTGAGAATTGCAACTGCCTACATGAACAGAGCATTCGATTGGCCACAAATCAAAACAGATGATGCAAAGGCTCTTCATAGCTCTTCACTGTTTCTCACCGGTTGTAACAATGCAATGCAAGACATCAGTCAACTCCAAGAAATGGAGATCCCCACGAACCTCAGAGTTATTGTCTCTAAACTGACATACAAAATGAGAGAAATGTGGAGAGTCTTTGCTTTTGACATTCAAGAAACAAGTGGAAGGAGAGCAAAGTTCTCAGATCTGGTCAGATTCATAAACAGACAAGCAAAAATAGCTGCAGATCCTTTGTTTGGTGACATTAAGGATGCTGAAGATAAAGCAAAGTCGTCTGCAAATGTGAGAATGACTAGATCATCCAGGCAAAGGGGAAGCACATTTGCTACAAGTGTAACACATGCTACAAGTGAGAGGTCACCTGAAATTAATAAAAGTGCTTCTTGTCACACTAGCAATGGCCTCCAGAAGCCTTGCATATACTGCGAAAAACTGCATACACTGGCAGAATGTCAAAAGATCAGAAACCAGCCTTACAAAGAAAGACTAGAGTTCCTTAAAGCAAAGGGTCTGTACTTTGCATGTCTGACACAAGGTCACCTGAGTAAGGACTGTAAGAAAAGATCATTGTTGGATGTCTCTTAGAGCAGTACTCAAAGTATGCTTCATCAGACAAGGGAGGAGGACAGTAAGGCAGATGATTGCATCCAGAGAAATGTCTCTGACATTCCTATGACAAGTGATGAAACACACATTTCAGGCAGAATTTGTGGAGCCACAGGGGCCGGAAAAGACATTCATGTGTTATCGATCGTTCCCGTGTGGGTTAAGTTAAAGAAAGGCAATAAGTTAATTGAGACTTATGCATTCATGGACAATGGGAGCCAAGCCACGTTTTGTTCAGAAAAGCTGATGAGACAACTTGGTGTAGAAGGTAAGAAGACAAAATTCATGCTTTACACAATGAGACAGGAAAAGTTGGTGACAAGTTACCACCTGAGAGGATTAGAAGTGTGTGGTTTAAATGAGAACACCTATATAGGTCTTCCTGATATTTACACTCATGCAGACATTCCAGTGTCTAGAGAGAACATCCCTACACAGGATGACTTAAAAAGGTGGCCACATCTTCGGCAAATCAAGTTCCCACATTCAGATGCAGACAATGGGCTTTTGATAGGATGTGATGTGCACAAGGCTATGGAACCATGGGAGATTATTCATAGTAAAGATAACGGTCCATATGCTGTTCGAACAGTCCCGGGTTAGGTTATCAATGGCCCTCTGAAGAGAGATTCTTGCTCTACTCCTTCTGACAGAGAGCCGAGTGTTTAAGTAAATCGCATCTCTGTCACTAATGTTGAGAATCTTTTGATGCAACAGCTCAACTATGATTTTCCAGAAAAAGCTTCTGAGGAAAAACAGGAAATGTCATGAGAAGACACCATGTTTATGGATTCTGTCAATGGCACAGTTAAAAGGATTAATGGACATTATTAGGGATGGGTACCGCTGTCCGGTGCCATTATGGCACCGGTTCTGACATAAACGGTAGTAACCAGACCGAAAAGCAGCGCACATTTCGGTGCTTTATTTCGGTGCTTTATTTCGGTGCTTTTTTTTTTCCTGAGCCAATTCTAGCCAATCATTTTACGTTTCCAAGGATAGTAGGCGGGGCCAGGTACATACGTTCTTTTAGAGCAGAGCTACAGATTAAAGATGCCCAAGGCGAAGCGGTCAAAGTCTGGCTGTACTTCACAGCAAAAGATGCAAACTCAGCAGCCTGCAACAAGTGCTTTAAGCTGATACTGTGATACTGTCAAAGGAGGTAACACCTCAAATCTGATGAAACACCTGGCGATGCATAGCGTTTTTTTTAAAGCCGAGAAATGCACCGTGTTTGATAGCTTGCTGCGAGACCTCACACCGTGCACATCTACTGCAGGTGTGGTGCCTGTTATCGGACCCGGAGTTAGCAACATCCCCCAAAAACCCGAAGAGGAGAGTCCTGGCCCCTAGCCCTGCCAGCGTAGCAGAAATGATGAGGGATGATGATGGCAACAGCAGCCGTTCTCCTCTGCGTGAGTAGCTTCATGTTGTTCGTGTGTAATTAACGTTGAGTACACTAACCACATTATTACATTAATGCATGTAAGGTGAACTAGCAAACACGATCGTAGTTACATGCGGCTGTCTTCTTGTTTGATGGCAGATACTCCCTTCACCCTGGCCAAAAAGTCTAAAATGACCAAAGAAAAAGTGGAAAACAGTTAAACATGAGAGGTTTTTGGACAAAGTTTGTGTTTTTTCCATTGTTTAAGCACTGCTTCTAGCCAAGAGTGAGACCATATATGCCCTATAGCTGCAGAAAAGGCTAACATTGTTATCTTTTTACAAAAAAGCCAGCTGAACATGAGAGGTTTTTGGACCAATTTTGTGTTCTCCATTCTTTAAGCACCGGTTTGAGCACCGTTTAAGCACTGGCACCGTTTCAAAAGTACCGGTTTGGCACCGGTATCGGATAAAACCTAAGCGATACCCATCCCTAGACATTATAGTATAGGTCTTCCTTTAAGAAACAAAGCTGTCAAAATGCCAAACAACCGAAGTACGGTAATATAGAGGGCAGAGAATCTGAAAAGAAAATTAATCCGAAACACAGAGTTTCACAGGGAGTATCAGAGCCTCATGTCTGATTTGCTGAATAAAGGCTATGCAGTTCAGGTACCAAACACAAAGACTACCCCTGAAATTGAGAGAGTTTGGTACATACTACACCATGGGGTGTATCACCCCCAGAAAAGAAAACTCCGTGTGGTTTTTGACTGTGCAGCATCCTTTCAAGGGAAATCACTGAATGAAGAACTCTTGCAAGGGCCAGACCTAACGAAAACACTGATTGGAGTACTAACAAGGTTTAGGTGGGATCACATTGCCTTAATGTCAGACATAGAAGCTATGTATCACCAGGCGCGAGTACCTTCAGAAGACAGTGATCTTTTGCGTTTTCTCTGGTGGCCAAATGGGAACTTGAATGAACCTCTGCAAGAATACAAAAGGATGGTGCACTTGTTTCCGGCAACATCCTCCCCAAGCTGTGCAAACTATGCACTAAAAAAAGCAGTAGAAGACACTAAAGAAAAAATGCCACTAGCAGTAGTTAACGCTGTTCTGAACAACTTTTATGTAGATGATTGTCTTCTGTCAGTTTCAGATGAAACAGAGGCATGTACTATGGTCAGGGACCTGACTGCATTGTGTGAGAGTGGAGGATTTCACTTAACGAAGTGGATGAGCAACAGCAGAGTTATCCTTGCTTCCATTTTGAAAAAGGAAAGAGCAAAAGAGATTAAAGATTTGGATTTGAGACATGATGCACTACCGGATGAAAGAGTCCTAGGAGTGAACTGGTGCACAGAGACAGATGTATTCAAGATCAGGATAAATGAAAAACCTATGCCAAAGACTAGGCGAGGCATCCTCTCATTTGTAAGTGCAATATATGACCCACTGGGCTTTTTGTCTCCTGTCATTCTGCCAGCAAAAATCATCCTGTGAGAGCTATGTGGCAGGAAGATCTCATGCGATGAGGAAATCCCAGCTGAACTGGCTCAAAGGTCACAAGTTTGGCATTCAGAGCTTTCAAAACTTCATGGCTTTATCGTCAACAGGTGTTTGAAACCTGCTGGATTTGGAGTGGTCATAACTACACACTTGCACCACTTCGCTGATGCCAGTGAGAGAGGTTATGGAGTCGTTACTTACCTCCGTATCACAAACCAGAAAAGAGAAACTCACTGCTCATTCATCATTGTCAAGTCCAGAGTGTCTCCTCTGAAGCAGATAACAATTCCATGTCTCGAGCTGACAGCAGCT
This sequence comes from Oreochromis niloticus, assembly GCF_001858045.2. Lineage (NCBI taxonomy): Eukaryota > Metazoa > Chordata > Actinopteri > Cichliformes > Cichlidae > Oreochromis > Oreochromis niloticus. The sequence goes on from NC_031971.2 coordinate 27,557,187, forward strand.
GCAGTTGCTGTAAAAATGGACAAGCTCATGAGAAAGGAGCTGCAAATGCCACAAGAAGAATCTGTGTTTTGGTCTGACAGTACCACTGTTTTAAAGTACATCTCCAGCGAGAACATCAGATTTAAGACATTTGTAGCAAATAGAGTGTCACTTATTAGAGACAACACAAAACCAAGTCAGTGGATGTATGTGAACTCTGAATTAAACCCTGCTGACCACGCTTCAAGAGGAATGAACACAGACACATTCATGAAGTGTTCAAACTGGATTGCTGGGCCAGAGTTTTTGACAAAAGATTAAAAAAAAACCTGGCCAATTCCACCAGACATTAAAGAAACACCAAAAAATGATGTCGAAGTCAAAGAGGTGATGAGTGTGGATGTTACAAAAATACATGAAAATCCAGTAAACAAACTGATCTCTCACTATTCAGTCTGGCACCGTCTAAAAAACGCGGTTTCCTGGATACTCATGTTCAAGCAGCTGCTTCGCAGGTTAAGTGCACATCGGAAACTTCTCATGTCGCAAGGAAGTGGCTGTGAAAGCAGCAAAAGGAAAGCTGAAAAGGTTGCAGGTCAAATGCAGCAGTTCAAAACATGTATTAAGGGATCTTCACTAACTACTGCAGATGTTGCAAAGGGAGAAACTGAGATTGTTAAGTTTTGTCAAAATCAAAGCTTCGCAGAAGAAATTGCAAGTCTTCATAAAGGTGACAAGCTTAAAAGGAGCAGTCACATTGCGAAGCTGGATCCTTTTGTCCAGGATGGAGTTTTAAGGGTTGGCGGTAGGTTGAATGAGTCTGCACTACCAGCCGATGTTAAGCATCCAGTGATTCTTCCTAAAGGTCATCATGTTTCTACTTTGATTCTGAGACACATTCAATAAGAAACGGGTCATGGAGGAAGGAATTACACATTATTCAGGCTGAGAGAAAGATTCTGGATTCCACAGGTAAATTCAGAAATAAGAAAGATCCTGTCAAAGTGTGTAACATGTAGAAGGACATCTGCAAAACCTGGTGAACAAAGAATGGCAAACTTGCCACAAGATCACCTGATGCCTGACAAACCTCCATTTACAAATGTGGGCATAGACTATTTTGGACCTTTTGAGGTCAAACATGGGCGTAGCAGAGTTAAGCGATATGGTGTATTCTTTACATGTCTTACTGTTAGAGCAATACACATAGAAGTTGCCCACTCACTTGAGACTGATTCTTGCATAAATGCATTCAGGAGGTTTATTGCTAGACGAGGTCAAGTGTCTGTCATGAGATCAGACAATGGCACTAACCTTGTGGGTGCAGAAAAGGAAATGCGTGAAGCAATCAAGGGATGGAATCATTCAAAAATCTCAGAAATGCTCATGCAAAAAGGTATCACCTGGATATTTAACCCCCCCAGCAGGGTCACATTTTGGAGGAATCTGGGAGAGGCAAATTCGCTCAGTTAGGAGAATTCTTAACCAGATCCTAAAGCAGCAACCTCTGGATGATGAATGCTTGCTGACATTGCTATGTGAAGTTGAGGCAATTGTCAACGGCAGGCCAATAACAAGAGCGTCTAATGACCCCAATAATTTAGACGCACTTACACCCAATCATCTACTTCTTCTTAAAGGGCAGCCAGTACTGCCACCTGGATTGTTTCAAAGAGAGGACTTGTATGCAAAAAAAAGGTGGAGACAGGTGCAGTACCTGTCAGACATTTATTGGAAGCGTTGGACTAAAGAATATTTGCCGCTTCTGCAAGAAAGACAGAAGTGGTTAGTGACTAGGGGAAATCTGAGACCAGGAGATGTCATCTCATAGTTGATGACAGTGCACCAAGAGGTTCCTGGTTAATGGGAAAGGTTGAGAGAACAGTGCCAGACTCACATGGACTTGTCAGACGTGTGTTTGTCAACTAGCGTTTTGGAGAGGCCTATCGACAAGTTATGTTTATTGCTTGAAATGAAGGCAACAGTTTATGTTTCATATAATGTTTGGTTAAGCCAGTTAGATTCTGAGTGTTGATATTAAATGAGTTATTGTGTTAATATCAGTGTTGGGCAAGTTACTTTGAAAAAGTAATTAGTTATAGTTACTAGTTACTTCTTCAAAAAAGTAACTGAGTTACAAGATTCTAAAAGTAATTAATTACTTGGAAAAGTAACTATTTTGTTACTTTAAAAAAAAAAATGTTTAACCCTCTGAGGTCCAGGGTATAATTGGCCATTTTTAACTACTTTTGATTTTACCTCCACATTTCACCTTTAAAAACTGTTTATTTGCCTTGTTTGGTATCATTCTTTTCAGCACAACCTAACGTGTCTGAATTTACAGTTATGTTTTCATTTTGACATACTGCATTAACACAATTGATCTAAAATCAGAAAAACCCCCCCACAAAATCCGAGTAGAAAGTTATATTTGTTACTGTAACAACCACAAACATGTTTAATGAATCATATTTCATAAATGTAATTCAAATATAAATTGTCAATTTTAAAATCCTATGCACAAGTTTTGCAAACAACAAAGTTATTTGCAGCCATTTACCTTTTACCCCTTTTTAAATAACCATTTCAAACTATTTACAGAACAATCAGCTGTTCTGCATTCAATAAGATGCCACAAATTATTTGTGCCACTCCCAAAATTTCTGTCCACTATAAAGGAGAACATCACGGCCTGATACCTGCAGGTCTGACAGCAGCAGGTGTATCACTCCTGTTCTCTACCTGGAGACAGCAGTCACCTTATTGTTCTGACACACAACACAAAACTATCCACAACACTACACACTAACTACACAAGACTACACATTAACTACACGCTACAAACATGCTAAACATCACAAATCTCTCACGTCTCAAAACTCGCTCTCTCTCTTTTTCTGTTGTCTTTCTCTCTCTCTCTCTCTCTCTCGCCGTCACTCCAAAAACTTCTTTTTGTTTTGTTTTGGGGTTTTTTGGTCATAAGCAGAGAGTGCTTGCTAGCACTGTCCTTAGACAGTAAACGTGACGAAACTATTCAGGAAAAAACACCGCATATATATTGTTTATCATTACTCTGGTTTTACGTGGCCTATCGACACAATTTAAAAACTGGTATATATCACCTTGTTGCTTTGTCATCTTGAAGTGGTCGTGTGATTGGCTTACCACGACTGCTATATTCTTCCTCAGTCAAACAGCAGCACTCATGCGATTGTTTTGCCCCCCTGAGCTCCAGGTGTTGTGCCAAAAAGTGATCGTCGGGCAGAAAGTGATTGCCATCCACGGGAGCGCGCGCAGCTGCTTAAAGCTGTAGCGCCCAGATTACTTACGTAGACAGCTACTTCCGTGAAACTGATATAAACTGCGGTAAGCTGAACACAGCTTCAACCGTCTGTTTGTTGAAAAAAAGTAACATGACCGCACCGCATTTTCTTGTTAGTAACGGTAACAGCGTTGTGACGATAGAAATAGTAATTACTTAGATTACTCGTTACTGAAAAAAGTAACGCCGTTACTTGTAATGCGGTTGTTCTGGGAATTTCTCCTACCCCGCAAACCGTCCTACCCATTGTTCCTGAGTATGTGCGCGCATGCGCACAACACATAAAGGGAAGCAAAGCGCATCCGGCTGTGATTTAATGCTACTCCGTTGTCATATTTGCAGGAAAATAGGTAAGTAGTAAGTATTAGTACTTTTTATTGACGTTGATACTTGATTTTTTTAAGCCTTTGTGATTGTTTGTCAATATTAAAGTAAAGTCGCTATCTGCTTTCTGCACAAAACTGTCGAATTTGCAGCTTCGGTGAAGTCTGCTGTCAAGTTACTGGACACGTGGTATTTGCACAACACTTCTGAATCCGCAGCTTCGGTGTTTTAAGGCTGTTTCGGTAATGTCGTTATTTAATAAGTTACATTATTTGCATTGTTAACTGCACATATTGAAGCTCAGAAGAAAATGTTTACTTACATTCGTAGATATGGAGAAGAAGTGGGAAGAGATTTACGCGTTTATTTCTGTGGGCTCCTACCCTTCAGGATATGACAAGGCTCAGAGGCAAAACCTCAGAAGATATGCCTCAAAATTCCAACAAAAGGGTCAGTAATTTATTGTTAATACTAACAACTCATATATGTGGTTAAATTAATTTATAAATATATATTGTTCTACTGCAGATGGAGAACTCTTTGTTGGAACCAGAAAAGTAGTAAAAACCATGGATGATGCCAGGAAGATATTTCATGAGTTTCATTCATCTCCAATTGGAGGACACACTGGCACACACAAAACGCTAAATGCAGTGTGTTCCAGATTTTACTGGTTTGGTATGACAGTTGACATTAAAACATGGGTATGTATTAACTGTTTGCATTGTTGTTAAATGCCGTTTAGAATAAGAATTTTTTTTTTAATATCAGTTAAAAGAGAAACTGTACACTTGCAAAATATAAATAAATATGGTTAATTAGTGATATTACAGTAATAACCTGTAGGCCTGGCAGAGATTTGAAGACACACACAAAGTTTTGTTGCTAAATTGTTTGTTCGTTAGAGAATATATCAATGATTTTTTTTTTTTTTTTTTTTTTATAAATGAGAATGTTGAACATTTACGTGAATTCCATAAATATTTTTACCTTAAAGATTCTGGAATGTGACCAGTGTCAAAAAGTTGGGAAACCACTGACTGCTGTGCAACCGTTGCAGTGTATTCAGGTAAATATTATGCCCCTTTTACCCATCAAACTATGCTTCTAGCTCATATTCATGAAGGCAGGAGGGTTTGCCAACTAATTTTAACCATCGATGTTAATGTGTACATTATACAAATTGTTATTCAAATTATTAATTTGTCCTTGATAGGTGTCTGAAGTGTGGGAACTTATTGGTATAGATCTTACTGGACCTCTTCCTAAAACGTCAAGCGGCTTTCCAGTATATACTGACTGCAACTGACTACTTTTCAAAATGGGTTGAAGCTTTCCCATTAAAAACGAAATCTGCATCTGAGGTAGCCCAGCACTTGTGCTCCATTATATATATAGACATGGCTGCCCCAAAAGGATTTTGTCAGACCAAGGCAGAGAGTTTGTGAATGAAGTAAGTGTTAAATAATTTTCAGTTACATTTTTTAACTTTACTTCACTGGGGTCAAAGATTTTTTCTTGTGTGCTTGTATAAGAAGTATAAGAACCTTGTCCTTATCTGTTGAAGCTCAACTCTGATCTTTGCAAGTTATTGCAAATTGAAAGAAGTGTCACAGCAGCATACCATCCACAGACCAATGGTCTAGATGAAAAGACCAATGACAACATAAAAAGGTATGCCTAATTTTTATCTATCAGTTTTTAATAACATTACTTATGTTATTCAAACTTAATTGTTACTTAATAATTTATTATTTCTTTACTTCTAATTAAACTTTCATTACTGTCTTTACATATTTCGATGCCTGCATTTAGAGCCCTCCGAAAACTGGTGAATGACCAGCAGAATAACTGGGATCTGTATCTAGATCCCACCCTGTTTTCACTGCGGTCAAAAGTACACACCACAACAAAATACTCACCTTTTTTTCTGATGTATGGAAGAGAGGCAGTATTTCCATCAGAAGTGCCTGCTCAAGTGCCGGTGAGTGTTTGTCAAATTCTTACTATGTTAGAACTAAGAATTTAAGTAAAAAACCCAGTAATGTCTTTATGAATATGATATCATCTTGTTTTAATTGCTAATATCTACAAAATTTTAGATTTCCAACATCATTCTGCCAGACGACAAAAGGTACAGTGACTATGTACAGTCTGAAAGTGAAGCACAACATGCAGTTAAAGAAACTGCACAAGAAAACATTGTGAAGTCACAAGACAAGCAAAAGGTTGCATACGCCAAGCGGGTCCTGAAAAAGTACAAAAATGTTGTGTACAATGTAGGGGATCAAATTCTGCTTCTAAATATGAGGAAACGTGGGCGAAAAGGAGGAAGACTTGAACCGGATTTTTCAGGTCCCTACACAATTGATGACATCAGTGGAAAATGTGTTAGACTGAAAAACGCTGAGGGAAATACTTTAAAAAGTCTATACAGTATTGACCACATTAAACCATATAGAACAAGCCACCCTGTCCAAGTCTCAACTCCAACTGAACCTGTTGAGAGTAGCCCATCTTCTGAGATGCAGCCTTGCAGTCCTCAGCATCATCATGAAGCGCTGCAAAATAACAGACCCTCTGTCATACAGTTTGCACCAAAAATAGCTCAGGTAAAATCAGTCCAAGCACCAGAAGAGCTTGTACCAGTGACCCCCCAGAAACCCAGCACGCAAGAAAAAGGTGGCATAGCTAAAAATCTCATTCTGACCGGTTGGTCAATTGTTGCCAGTTTGGCTAGTCGAATGGATAGAATGGTTTTGTTTTTTTTTCTCCCCTCTTGCTAATTTTGACCTGTTGGTCCAATTTTGGCTAATTTCTCCCCTCTGGCATGGTTATTTTGTTGGCCCGTTGGCCCTTGTCTGTTTGTGGCCCGTTGGCCATTGACCGTGATTTTCAAATGGCAACTGTTATTACTAAAGAAACTTTTTTTTTTTTTTTAGTGAAGTGGCTTTGGGCTGCAAAAGACACCGGGCGTGTGGAGACAGTCGTTGGGCCATACAAATTGTATGACTCTTCTTTTCGCACACTGGAGGACAGTGGGTGGCTTTCTGATGAGGTAAGTGAAGTAATCATTTTTGGTCCTAGTGGTGGTCTGTAAAAAATAATCTTCTTTTAATCCAAACAGGTCATTGATGCATACCTGCACTGCCTCATTAGGAAACAAAAGGCAAGTAAGAACGTATGCCGGTTATTTCACAAAAGCATTTTATACAATTTTGTAATCTTTTACAAAAAAATTCTTGCATTTTTCAGGAACCCGTGTATCAGTTGTCTTGTGTTGTTGCAACCTCTCTGTTTTCTGGGAAGTTTAAATGTGTCAGCAAGGTAATGTAGATGTTATATAGGTCATATAGTGCATGTTATGTAAATGAATCTAAACCTTTATAAACTTAAAAATATTCCACAGATGTTGTTTCCGGCTGAGGACATTTGGTTGTGCCCACTGAACTTCAGTGCACACTGGATCCTTGTGGTACATTGTTCTTTTTAGCAGCATATTCTTATTTTGAAAATGCTTACAACTGATTATGTTTACTTAAGTTAGTGTACTACACATATTCTACTAAATACAATTTTTATTTTAGGTTGTCAAAATCTCCTCACGATCTGTACTGCTGTTAGACCCTCTTGGAAATGAAGGTTGTTATGAAAGGAAAATTATGCGTAACTGGAGGTATTCATCATTCATTAATTCTGTTTTGGGTTGTTTGGTTTGTGGGTTTTTTTATATTTGGAGCAAAATGCTGGCTACATTTTAAAAACTTGTTTTATTTTTATTAGGAATTTTCTGAAGATGAAAGGAAAGGAAGAGTCCCGAGTGGATTGGAAAATGGAGACTCTGCCACACAGCAAGCAGATGGACTCCAGCAGTTGTCGAGTTTTAGTGTTGAAGGTATTTAATAAGCCATTGTATTTAATTGTATTTATTGTATTTAACTAGAATTAAGTTAATCAATTGCAATTACTGTAACATATTTTACAGTTTGCCGAACACTACCTTATGAGTGGAGAGGTTACTAGGGTGCTGTCCAATCCAGAAGCCATTGGGCTGCAACGCACAGAAATTGCTTGCGAACTGCTAGAACATCAAAGTAAGCTGAGTCATGTGCTTTTGTATTGCAATAGCATTTTCAGTTTTGTTTAAAAACTGTTATGTTGAACGCCGGTGTGTTTCTAGGTAATGCTGATGACTACTGTGTGGTTTGTTCCATGCTGGAAGCCGATCCTGAGTCCAGTATGATTGAAATGGTAAAACAAATAAACCACAAATGCAATATACAGTTGCTTGCAACATTATTCGGCCCCCTTGAACTTTTCCACATTCTGTCACATTACAGCCACAAACACGAATCAATTTTAATTGTAATTCCACGTGAAAGACCAATACAAAGTGGTGTACACGTGAGAAGCGGAACGACAATTGTACATGATTCCAAACAATTTTTACAAATGAATAACTGAAAAGTGGGGTGTGCGTAATTATTCAGCCCCCTGAGTCAATACTTTGTAGAACCACCTTTATCTGCAATTACAGCTGCCAGACCTTTAGGGTATGCCTCTACCAGGTAGAGACATTGGTCTTTCACGTGGAATTCCAATAAAATTGATTCATGTTTGTGAATGCAATCTGACAAAATGTGGAAAAGTTCAAGGGGGCCGAATACTTTTGCAAGCCACTGTAGTAATTATTTTCTCATGAAATTCGTAATGTTGGTTAACACACTTACACCCCCCCTTCTCCCTCTTCAGGTGCAGTGTGAGTTTTGTCTCAGATGGGCACATTTTGGATGTGCTCAATATGAGAGCAGCCTGGTCAAGTACTTGTGTAACAAATGTGCATAATTTGTTATGAATACTGTTTCTTTTCCACTTCTTTCTCCCTGTGTTCTGTTGGATCTGTAAATATCAAATATATATATATGTAAATATTTTCAGTAAATACATACTGTAACTATAATGGAGTGAGTTCATTGTCAAAGTTTATATAGTCAGGTGTTCCAATCACTTCAATGGTGACAGCTGTATAACTTAAGCACCTTGGCATGCAGACTGCTTCTACAAACAAGTGCCAAACCATGCTACCTTTGTTAATAAGAGCAAGAAGCATAATTCTGACGGGAAGAATTACGTGCCAAAACATGCTACCGTTGTTATTATAAAGTAGAAGCATACTCTGACGGGAAGAATTACGTGCCAAAACATGCTACTTTTGTTAATAAGAGCAAGAAGCATAATTCTGACGGGAAGAATTACGTGCCAAAACATGCTACCGTTGTTATTATAAAGTAGAAGCATACTCTATAATAACAACGGTAGCATGTTTTGGCACGTAATTCTTCCCGTCAAAGTAGAAGCATACTCTGACGGGAAGAATTACGTGCCAAAACATGCTACTTTTGTTATTATAGAGTAGAAGCATACTCTGACGGGAAGAATTATGTGCCAAACCATGCTACCTTTGTGAATGTGACCTACAAGCACACTTTAATGGGTAAAAAGAAGTGTATACTGGCTTTATGAATATCAGCTACAAACATACTCTGATGGACAAAGTTAAGTGGCAAACCGTCATACCTACTTAAATTTGTGCTGGAATTATTGTGTGGCAGCAGAAATGTGCATAAATTACGTACAGTAGGACATTTTGCCAAAGTAGGGCAGTTTGTCATAAGGCAGCGTAAAATTATCCTACTGGTAGGACGGTTTGCCAAAGTAGGACTGTTTATCAGAGGACACCGTAAAATTTTCCTACAGGTAGGACGTTTTGTCAGAACACCGTTATTCCCATCACTGGTTAATATGTAATTGTTATGCCTTAGCAGTAACAATTAGGGGCCGGAATGTTAGCGCCATTTATAGTTATTACATGTTTTATTTTGAAAAGCCTGAAAAGGATATGGTGCTTTTATTGTGAAATGTTTGTGAAAAAATAAACAAGCGAATGGCGGAGCGACACGATGGTTTTACCGTCGTTGTTGCACAAACCGACGCGTAAAACAGTCTCTTGTCCATCCAGAGTCTTATTTTAGATATAAAAAAAATAGAGAACTCCAAGAAGAAACAAAGATAGCCACTACAATAAGCAACGCCCGACTGTCAGAAACGCTCTGTGCGGGTAGCAAAGTCGGCTCCAACGCATGTCCAGGCATCAACTGGTCTTGCCACCGGCTGGCTGGTCCCTCAGCTTTCATGCTCGGATCTGCAGAACAACCTCGTACTGGCCACTGGGGCATGGCAAAACTTTTAAGTCCTAGTTTGGGTCTTCACTGCTCGCAGAGAATTAACAATTAAAGAAAGTGATCCAACACGAAACTCAAATCAAACAGTGCAGTCGGAATTGTCCACAACCACGCTCCGTTTCACAAATAAACAAAAAACTTGCAGCAGTCATACTGTTCATAGACACAGGAGGGAAAACTGAAAACTTCCCAGAAACTGAAATTGTAATAAATTCATCACGCTACAGCCGTCTACGTCATTTTGGAAAGGTCCAGAGCCTTTACACATAGCATATGCCAAGCAGACTCAGAGGGAGATAAATAATATGTAGCCAATTAGAATTAAACATCTACATTTTAAAGAGACACACAGGGCAGTACCTCGCTATTTTCTCTAAACATTAAGATCCATAAAAAATCAGTTTTATCAAAAGAGGACACATGAAACGAGCAAAGCTGTCAGTTCTGAAGAGTGGTGCACGCTCTCATTTCACAAGTTGGCCTGCATTTTCCAGAAAGACCACACAGTTTAAACCTGTAAAAACACTGAATTAAGAAAAGTTTCACACTATGTTTCACCAAGTTAAAAACAAATCCAGCAAAGCTGCTTCTAACACAAACATTTATCTTTCAGATCAGTGTCTAAAAAGCACCATTAAAATAAAATTTGATCCTGCATTTACAAAAGTAACTCCTGTTTGTATAAACTCACACTGAAAACGAAAACGCACACGGTTGATAAACAAAATTAAACATTTGTATTGCACATGTATGTTTTAAAGATGGCATGGAAAGTCAATGCGTATTTTGTCTAAACAATTTGAAATTTAGACGGTCACATACACAAACTAATGAAAATGTGCGTAGGTGTCAGGCCAAGGAAAGAGTTCGCTGGCTTTTATCAACCTTTATGCCTCTTCCCCCACCCTCAAAGATAGACAACCCCCCCCCACTTCTTCTCCCCCCAGATGGTGGGGGGGGTTGGCCAGACGCCCTATAAGCCACAAATTCGGGTTAAATAACCCATGAAAATCTGCTTGTGAAAAACACACGCAATTTGCTGTTTCAGATCGACTGTCTAAAAACAGAGTCTTTCTATAGTGTTTGGATAAAAAGATAAAGTAATTCCAGGCTTATGTAAAATTCACACTGAAATATCACTTTATAAAACAGATAAATCTGATTAAAACGCAAAATGGGCTTACACTGTGCGATTTTTGGCCCATTTTGAGCCGATTTTTGAGTCGTGCGACCGTTTTGGTGATCGGCCCGAGTTTGGCCTTCATCGTGCGTCGTGCATCGTGTAGTATACGTGGGGTAACGAGAAGCGATTAACACCTCACGACCAGCTCCCGATCATCAATCGCTTGGTCGGGAGGATTTCAAACCCGTTTGAAATCCTCCCGACCATCGTGATGTTTTTCATTAGCAATTTAGCAAAGTTGATGGTGGTGGTGTGCGTGTCAGTGTGAGTGAAAGACAGAGAGGGAGAGCGAGCGACAGATTTTCTGTTATAACCTTCATTTTATGGACGCACAGTGTGAGCACTCAGGTCGCATCAGAGCATCAGGCCGTATAGTGTGAGACCCTGCATCGTGACCTACGAACTTATAACCCCTGCGAGTCAATCGTACAGTTTGAGCAGAAGAGGTGTCGTGAGGTGTTAATCGCTTTATTTTTGAAACTACGTTTTTGTCTCCACCGTGTCTGCATCTGGGTCTACCTCTTTCCTCACATCGCTTCTCGTTATCCCACGTATACTACAGAATGTAAGACACACAATGAAGGCCAAACTCGGGCCGATCACCAAAACGGTCGCACGACTGAAAAATCGGCTCAAAATGGGCCAAAAATCCCACAGTGCGCTGTGGGGCGGATGGCCAGAGGTGCCACTTTTTAGGATGAGTGAATGCGCGTGCTTTAGTGTGCATGTGCGCGTGCTCGTACGTGCAAAAGGTGCCAGTTCTGGAGGTCGCTGATGGGGGTGTGGGGGCATACCCCCCATCCCCACCCCTCCCGCCCACAAAGGTGCCCCTTATATTCTTCTCCCCTCCCTGATGTCACGGCGGGGTGCGCCGGTGTGAGGAAAGAGGTAGACCCAGATGCAGACACGGTGGAGACAAAAACGTAGTTTCAAAAATAAAGCGAGCCTTTATTGGCTGATTGCAGAAGAAAAACATGGAACTAGGGAAACTAAGGAGGCTATGAACACTGTTAACAGAAGGCTGTGACACTCAGTGAAGAACTATGACAAACTATGAACACTGAGTAAACTAGGAAACACAGAGAAACAATGGAGTAAACCTATGAAACAGACGGTTAACAGACGATCTGACACTGACTGAGTGGAAACACACAGACTAAATACACATAAGGAATGATCAAAGGAAGTAGAATCACATGGGGAAAACAGCTGATAACAATTAACATAATGACAGGACACGTGAAACTAAATACAATAAACACAAAACACAAAGCTCTTTCAAAATAAAACAGGAAACATAAGGAGACACAGCCATGACTTGAACTTGACAAACAAAGAAAACTTGGACACAAAACATGGCAGAATGTAACTAGATAAGCTGAAATGAAACTAGACTAAAAAGAATAACAAAACACCAAGAAACTCAGAATACTGGGTCACATGACCCAGGGCCATGACACCTGAGCCTCGTTCTGCCGGAGGTTTCTTCCTGTTGAAAGGCAGTTTTTTTTTTATTCCCACTGTTGCCAAAGTGCTTGCTCATAGGGGGTCATATGATCGTTGGGTTTTTTTCTGTGTATGCATTATTGTAGGGTTTGCCTTACAAAAAAGTGCCTCTAGGCAAATGTTGTTGTGAGTTGGCACTGTTTAAATAATACTGAATTGAATAATCAACTATGAGACTTAAACACAAGTGAGATGCACAGTAAGATGGAGATCATAACTGTGGACAAGGGGACAATTTCAGACTTGATACTGAACATTGAGCCGCCATTTAAGTACAAAAACAAAGCAACAGAACAAGAGTTACAGATCTCATAGAGACTGTATTTCAGTAATGTGATAAAAGGATGTCCCTTGGAAAGTATTGACTATTTAAAATCGTATTGTAATATATAACATATTTTAAGATTACCATGCAGTGACCTATTCTACTGTTTCTATTCATACTCAATGTATGATATTTATATTAAATTCTTTCAAGTGGATAAAGTAAGTGTTGTGTGCATATTCAAATGCAAAGACGAATGCAGTCATGACCCAAACATAGTCCTGAGGCATGCCACAAGCCCTCAGTTTCCTGTTAAATAGAAAACCGCATGTATTTTCATGCAATCCAGAGCTACTACACAAATTCAGAAACTCTTGCAAAGTACTGATCACCTCAGAGACTTAAATACCCTACTGAACCTGCAATACAGATAAAAACCATGGATGAAGTCTATGAGAATACAGTGGAAATATTAGGTTGTCACAGAAAGTTCAAAAGGGAGCCTCAGATTTCAGAAGACATTTATTTGAATCAGGAAGTGATTCAAACTGTGCAACGTGAACCAACTGGACCTGCACACCCAGGTAAAAAACACAAACATATTTTACATATTACAATTTACATGTTGCTGGAGTTTTGTGTACAAACAAAACTAAAAATAAAACTGAGAATTTTATATAAACTGTCTGAAGAAAACAAAAGACTAATCTGAGGAAAAGTAATCTGGAGTCTGACTTGCTGTAGAGTTACTGTGGTTGTGGATTTTTAGTTAGCTGTTAATTTTGATTGAGAGAATGTTTTTTTTTTTGTTTTTTATCTTGGTTTACTCTCAGCTGATATCCAGAATGTGTGGGTTTTTTCACTTTAGTTTTTATTGTTTAATAATCTTTGTATATACTTTAGTTTTAATTGGTTTCAGTGTTAGTTTAAGTTTACACCATTGCTGGTGTTTGCCTGACTGGAAGGAGTTTAGAAGAGAAAATAATACAATCTAATACTTTTTGACTAACAGCATTTTGTGTCACTGATAACAAAACCCATTTTCAGATGCTGTTTTTAGGAGCAGAAAATCTCACATAACACTGTCATTTCCTGTTTGAAAATGACATGCCCAAAATGAATGGAGCATTTCTCTGACATTACAAACTCTGTGTAAACAGTCTTGGTATCAAAATATAGCTAACACTTGTGATCCCAAAAAGTTGATTCTGTTCATCTGGACGTAGCCTTTTTTAGTGGGAAAAAAGTTTCGTCACTCATCCAAGTGACTTTTTCAGTCTCAGCTGCCTGCAGGTTTCCCCAATCTTATGAACAGTAGATTGCACAATGACTGAAACTAACACCACTGAATGAACAATGGACTGGGAGGTCAATTCCTTCATCATAATTATGCAAATTCTCATGACCATTGCTCAACGACTGCTGATCAAAGTCCTTTGATCAAAGACCACTGATCAGTGGCCATGAGTACCATTCACAGAGAATGGTACTCATGGCATTGTAAGATGTCAAAAGATGTACCCTTAGGCCCCCTCCTCGATTCAGAGATGGTCTTTCCCTTTTCACGTAAATGGCCTCCTTGACCCGCTCAAACTAGTGTTTACCAGAGGTTGTTTGGTTTCGCTGATGTGTAAATCATCTCCATCCTCCTGGCACTTAACAGCGTACACTATGTTACTCTGTTTGTGTCGGGGGACCCCATCCTTCGGGTGGACCAATTTTTGGCGCAGTGTGTTTTGGGGGTTTAAAAGCCACAGAGACGTGGTATTTAGAAAAAATGCGTCTCAACTGTTCCGATACTCACTTAGGCAGCAGTTGTCCTTCTCCTGGATCGGCTGGAGCTTTCTTTAGGTGTCTTCCCAGCTTTGACAAATGTCCAGCTGGGATAACCACATTTACTCAGGGCCTTCTTGATGTGATGTTCCTCTGCCTCCCTGGCCGCTGTGTCTATGGGGATGGTGTTCGCTTTGTGTTGAAGCATCCTGATGACACCCAGTTTATGCTCCAGTGGATGATGAGAGTCAAACCTTAAATACTGATCCTTATCCGTTAAGTGTGGATAATCCATTGTTATATCTGCCTCCATAATGGCATCTCTCACCTTCTCAACAAAATCCAGGGTGTTCTGGATGTGGTGTTCAGAGCTGCCTACCAACTGGTTGACGCCAGCCAGAAACTTTGAGATATTACTTCAATAATAGTAATAAATCACACAGCAATAGTACATCAAAGATACTTTAGTGGCACTTAACCCAGGTAGCTACCACAACTAAAACAAGGTAGTTGCAGTAGGCTAACGTTAGTTTCTAAAAAATAAATAAAAATTTGGAGTTACCAAGACTCTGTGGTGACTTTGGTCCCGATTCTACTGGCCCAGGTGAGCTCCATGTCCATCAGTAAGATGCCTGCACAGCCCAGAAAGGACCTTCACATCGCTCTCATGCCCCCTTGCAACAGTATCAGGTGGGGGCTCCTACGGAGCAGGTTGGGGTGGACATCCTGGGCCTGAAGCGTATGCGGTCCCCAACCAGAGCGCTGTTACCTCCGCCGAGTGTCTAGTCAACGAGATGTTCTGTCGGTTTGGGGTCCCTGAGAAACTACACAGTGACCAAGGCCAGAATTTCGAGGCTGCGGTGCTCAAGGAAGTCTGCCAGTGTCCGGGTATCAAGAAGACCTGGATGACGGCACTGCACCCCCAGAGTGATGGGTTAGTGCAGTGTTCTCAAACTTTTTACATTCCCCACATGGCAGGAAGAAATATTTTCAACCCCCACCTAAATTAAACAATGACAGAATGTGAACATTGCCAAACATGGAAAAACAAAGTTCAGTCTTAGTCTTATAAAAAACAAAGAAATCCCGGAACTTGTGAACAGAGATGAAAAATATATAATTTAGTGAGGGTTTATACTATTCACTCCTAGTGGATGCAGTGAGCCTGTTTTTGACTACAGAGCTGTGGCGGGGCATGGTCTGTGGCTTGGCTGCGGGGGAGGCAGACGCACCTGCTGCTGAGAACCACTGGGTTAGTGGTTTTCAGCACTTGATTGATTTCCAAAAAAGAGGACACTTGGTGCAGTCATGAAAAATTTTAATAATACCGTTTATTTAAAGAAAATTTTAACATATTTAAATGATACCTTCTGTGTGCAAAAAAATAACTTAAAAACCTTTGGAATTAAATAATGGTACAGAAATAATGCCTCATCTCTATAAGAAAAATTACCAGTAACAAAATATTTCCTTCTCCTTTGAAGTTTTACTGAACAAACAAAAATCTGAAATATGTTTTCAACACTAGTATTCTGTTCTTTCTTCTCAAAGTAATATTACAAAGCAGCAGTCATATGACATCTATTTAAGAAGAAAAGTCATTTGTTTTCTTCATCCTCCTTTTCTGGCCATCCATATTTGTCTTTGGAGCAGATCTTTCTCAGCAGTTTTTGGTTGCTCAACAAATAAGAATGAAAGTCTTTGCGAGAAGTATCTTCGAAATTATATTGCACAAATAGAATCACCTTTAGTGACTCGACAGAAAGCTGGTTCCTCTCCTTAGTCCATTGGCTCTGCATTAGTGAGAAAACCCGTTCAACATTTGCGTTGTGTGAGGGAAGTGCAAAGACAAACTGTGCAATCTTCAGTAATTCTGAGCAACATGTGATGCTTTTGGCCTTCTCAAAATATTTGATCCACTTCTGGTTCACTGGTAGTCCACTGAAGTCCTCATCGCTGATGCACCTCTCTGTGAATTTTTTCAGATTGGTGACCTGGTCAAAGCATTTGACATCACCAATTTCTACGCCCTTCTCTCCTAGGTACTTGATACAGACTTCAACATCATTCCAGTCTGGTGGCTCACTCAGATCCATCCACATAAATGATGGCTCCCTCTTCCATGGGAGCCATCCACTTCTCAAGATACTCCAGACATGCACTGTACAGGCCTTGAACATAAGATAAGATAAGATGAGCTTTATTAGTCCCACAGGTGGGAAATTTGTTTTGTTACAGCAAAAGTGCATCAGCATCAGCACAGAACTGGTCACATTCTTTACCAAGTCCATCTTTACACTTTTGTGCTAGTAGTCCCTTAACTTTAAGGGACATGACATAATGGACAGGTTTTCGTTTTCCATTTCTTGAATGTTTGTGTGGAACACAGACATGAGTGAGTGAATGTGCCAGAGGTAGATCTCACTGAAGTCATTTTCAAAAACTTCTTGATCACAATGGGTGGCTTTTGCTGAGAGAGAAAGAATGCCTTTAAAGCTGGAAACATCTGGATCATCTTTTCAATCCCTGGGAGCAATGACAGCCACCTCGTCTTGCTGTGAGAAAGCACTGCTCTGTATTCAGTATCAACAAATTCACAGTACTCCTTCAGGTTCTCAGTGCGCACTGTGTAAATGTGGAAATACTGATAGATTTTGAATATGATGTTCTCAGTGTCAATGTCTATTGTGTCTACCCCATGATGAACACAGTTATTCAAAAGGTGTGCTGGGCATGCCACACCAATCCGATTCTTGTTCTGAAGTAACCTCTTTAAATTGGCAAACACATTCTTTCCTCCATCATGTCGGATTCCTCCAAAATTTGTGTTGCAGTTGTCTCCAGTAAACGCAACACATTTTTCAGACAATTTGTTTTTTGCCAGTGTTTCAGTGAGGTATTGTGCAATGGTTTCTGCTGTCTCATTTGGCGTGTTCCTAACCTCAATTCATTTTGTTTGCATGCCACCATTTTTCCAGTCAAAGTACTGAATTATGATTGGGAATATTTTCTCTGCTCCATGGTTACTTCCATCAGTAGAAATGCCACAGTACTGGATTTCATTAAGAGCTTCATGAGTGACTTCCACTGAATGTGGTGCTATCACACCATTGACAATAGCTTCAGTCTTGGTGCGAGCACTGCAGAACTTTTTAGCTGTGTTAGAGTCTGTAAATGCTCTTTTTAGCAACACACTAGTGCAATCCATGGATCTGTAGCTATTGTGATACAGCAGCATCCTCGTTTTTTCCAGGTGCAACAAAGAGCTCAGTCAACTTACAAGATGAAGTTTCGCCTCGCACAGCCTTTTTATGTTTTTCTGTGTCCATGTGAGCGACAAGATCTCCGGCACCTTTGTTAGACACACAAATGTATGTGCCAGCTCTGCACACGGTGCACTCCGCCTCCCATTTATTCCGACCGGGACGGTACGATGGAAATTTCTTTTTCAGTTCCTCTGAAAAGATGCACTTGTGCTTTGGCATATTTGAAACATCACCAGGCGCGCTAGTGCGCGCTGTCTGTCCTGTCTGTGAGTGCAGAAAAACCACCCACACAGCAGCAGCTCGGTGATGACGTCACACATATGGGTCCTCTGTAGGCCTATAGGAAAACCCAGACATTCCATCAATCTCGAAAATCCCCCCGGATGCCCCGGACAGAACGTGAAAAGTGGACATGTCCGGGGAAAAGAGGATGGTTGGTTATCCTATTGTAGAGTGTGTGAACTATTCAATAAAGAGCTCCCCCTTCCTGCTTGGGGTGGAATAAAAGCCTTAACCTCTGTGTCGGTTTTCTGTTAAGATTCCTCAGCTCGCCATGATATAAAATAATGTATTTATAATGATTAAGTTTGTTTGACTTTCTACTCTGTGCAAGGCAGAAAGTTTATTAAATGTTTAAACTGTAGAGATACAATGAATTTGCTGCTGAGATCTGCAAACGAGATCTGCAAAGAGTGGTGCGCTCGGCCGAACGCATCATTCAATCAGAGCTCCCTGACCTGCTGTCCATCTACACCAAGCAGTGCAAGTCCAAAGCTAGGAAGATTATGATGGACCTCTCCCATCCCAACAATGGACTTTTCTCACTGTTGAGGTCTGGGAAGCGCTTCCGCTCCCTTAAGGCCAAAACAGAGAGAATGAGGAGGAGCTTCTTCCCCCAGGCTATTCGGGCCCTGAACCAGGTGTAGGACTGGACTCTCCCACACACATCACATCACTATAAGACTGGACTCTCACACACATCACATTAACACACGCACCACCACACATTTCCTATAATTATAATCTTTATAATCTCTTTCTCCTATTTGCACATTTTTTACTGTAAATTTCTAAGTTAATTTGTAAATTTTGTAGTAACCTGTAAATTGTAAATACTGTAAAACTTTTTTCTGTCATTTAATGGTCGGGCATTGTACAGCTACAAGCATTTCACCCCTATGTCATACCGTGTATGGTTGTGTGTGTGTGACAAATAAAATTTGAATTTGAATTTGATAAATCAGCACTTTGTCATTTTTGAAGTATAAATCTAATATGATCTGTTTTTAATGTATTTTCTTTAAAATACAGTGAGTTTTATTTTTTACAGTAATCCATGTGTCTTTAGTAGACTTTTGCACATTTACGTAACTGCTCTTTTAATCATTGCTTGTCTTCGCTGTGTTTGGTGGCTGTAGAAATTGTATATGATTCTAAGGTTTCTGTGGATTCTACACATGTTGATATTTACATAAAAGGCTTGACATCATGGATGGTTGCATACCTCTTGAGCCCCATTATCCCCGGGGGTGTTGGGGCTTAACAAGTTAGATTAAAATAAAAAGCAATCATGTGTTATAATAATGTATGAGGATATAAACATTTGTTATGTTTAGACATATAACAGATATTGACTTCTACCTTCAGGTGCTGAATTTGTAAAGAAGAGTTCTTGCAGAGCTGCTGTGATTCTTCTGGGTCTGCTGTGTGTTTTCCTCCTGATTGGACTCATAACTGTGGTTTTTCTTTGTGAGTACAACAGAAATGTAATTAGCATACTAAAATCCTCACAGGTGATGTATTTATTTTATGATGATTTGTCCAACAGTCACCCAAGGCAAATCTCAGTGGAAAACGGAGACAGTGATACTACACAAGCTTTACGACAACGTGACCAGCGAGAGAAACCAGTTACAGACCAGTTACAACCATCTGGTTAAAGAGAGAGACCAGCTCCAGAAAAGATTGGAAAACATGACCACAAACAGAGACGAACTTCAGAGAAAGCTTCAATGTAATTATTTCTTAGTGCTTGATGGCCATTTTATCTCTAACAGCAATTTTTGCGTCTTTAACACTTTAACAAAGTTAACTTTTATGTAAATGTAAAAATCTTTCACGTACACAGATTTTAATTGCATATAACTTCACAGAATTTGGATTAGGAATTTATATGAAACTGGATGAATTGCAAGCAGTCTTTTTGTTTGTTTGTTTTTTGTTTTTGTTTATTTTTAACTGAAGTGGTTTGATTTTATACCACTGATTACTTCTCCAAAGCAATGGTTTTGAATGGCTCGTGACTGGGATTATGTGGATGCTACCTTTCCCTCAGAAAGCCCAAATTATGATTCTGTTTTTCTTAAACAGATTGGCGTGAAAATTGCGTGGCCTTCAGTGATAGTTTGTACCAAGTTTCTTCAGAGCAGAAGTCCTGGCAAGAAAGCAGACAAGACTGTCTTCAAAAAGGTTCAGACCTGATGATTATCAACAGCCGAGAGGAACAGGTTTGTATGTGTGCAAACATAATACAGATTTGAATGAAACTGAATGAAAAAACAGGATACACTGATGCATCACTTTAGGTTCTGCATGTTTATATTTAGTTTTTGTCTTTCTGAAAAAGAACTTTGTAAACCAGCTGAAGAAGCATTTGTGGATTGGACTGACTGACTTGGAGACAGAGGGGACATGGAAATGGGTGGATGGGACTCAATCGAGCACAAGGTTTAAATACAAATGAAATTCCTCTCTTGTCCATAAAATCTTCTTGTTTCATTAAGTACATTAACTAACTTAATTTGGTTAATAATTTGTTACTAAAAACAAAAGACTGACTGAATTGTTGAATTTAATTCTTATAATTTTATCTGTATTACAGCTACTGGAATCGGAGGAATGGTGAACCAAATGGTGGCACAGAGCAAAATTGTGGAGAGATAGATAATTACAATTCAGAAGACAGCTGGAATGATGCACCATGTTCGAACAGACAATTCTGGATATGTGAGAAGAGAGTTTCTCCATAACTTAACATCCACGCCCAACAAATAATGCAGAACACAGAGCCATGAGATGAACTGCTGAAATGAAGCTGAACAGAAAGCAGTGGACACTTACAGTAGGAAAAATAAGTATTGAACACGTCACCAATTTTCTGAGTAAACATATTTCTAAAGGAATTATTGACATGAAATTCTCACCATATGTCAGTAACAACCCATCTAGTCCACACATACAAAGAAATCAAGCCTTAGATGTCTGTAAACAAAGTCCTGTGTAATAATGAAAAATTACACAGGGAAAGAGTATTAAACACATTAAAAGGTGCAAAAATGCATGGAGATTCAGGCCACCAGCTGAACTCTTTCAGTAATAAGAAAGCAATCCTTCTACTTAAGCCTATAAAAAGCTATGTCATTATCGAGGTTTCACATAAGAAATATCTCATGATAAAACCAATGAGGTCTCTTGAGACTGTTGCAACACATGTTGATGGCATTGGTAATAGAAGAACCTCTACATACTGAATGTTTTAGTGAGCACTGTTGGGATAAAAAAAAAAAATGAAGTGGAAAGAACATCACTTCACCATAAACCAACCAAGACCTGGTGATTTCCACAAGAATTTAGACAGAGGAGTGAAAACAATTATTAAAAGAGATGTTCAAGGCCAAGGACCATTTGTGGAGAGCTACAGAAACCTGAAATTAGCTGATACAATCGTTGCAAAGAAAACAATAAGTAATGCACTCAACTGCCATGAACTGTATGGACGATCACCATGCAAGACTCCATTGGTGAAGAAAAAGCATGTTAAAGCGCCTATAGAGTTTTCTGAGCATAATTTTCACAATTCTGTGACATACTATGACAATGTAGTCTGGTCAGATGAGACCAAAACTGAACTCTTTAGGTGCCTTAAGTTAATACACAGCTTGTTTGGAGTTCAAAAGGCATTTCACCCCAAAAACACCACACCAGCAATGAATTTTGAGCTGGGTTCATCATAGTGTGAGGTGATTTTTCAACATTCAGCACACTTCATGTAATTGAAGGAAAGATGAATGGAAAAATGTACCGAAACATTTTTGATTAAAAAAACAAAACAAAACGGTGCTATCTAGCAGGATGATGAAGATCAAACAATGGTGGACATTTCAGAAAGACAATGATCCCAAACACAAGGCTAAAGAAAATTCCATAGATATTCAGAAAAAGAAAATAAAGCTGCTGGAACAGCTCAGCCAATCACCTGACCTGAATCGAGCTGAATATCTATGGAAAGAACTAAAGCTCAGAGTTCCAAGAAGCAGCCACAGAACTTTCAGGATTTGAAGACTGTTTGTGTGGAAGACTGGGCCAAAATCACACCTGAGCAATGCAAGCGACTGGTTTTTCCATACAGAAGGCGTCTTAAAGTGATCATTCCAGACAAAGGTTTTTGTATGAAGTATTAATTACATCTAAGTAAGCGTGTTTAATACTTTGTCCCTGTCTGATTTCTCATTATTACACCTTATGTAATTTATGAATATCTATGGTTTGATGTCTTTACATGTGTGGATTGGAAGGGTTGTTACTGACATCTGGTTAACATTTCCTGCCAATTGCACCTCTAGAAATATATTTACCTAGAAATGTGTTTAATACTTATTTTACCCACTGTACATGGAAACAAGTTTAAACAAGGGGTTTTTGCAATTGCTTTTAAAATCAAAGCATTTTTTGTTTTTTACTATATCCAGTATCTTTAACCAGCTGGGGATCTGCTGTAATGTGACTTGTTATTACATTACATTGGAAACTATATTTAATTAAAAAGTTGCCTACTCATTTAAAGAGGCATGCAATGCAAAGCACATCAAAGGCAATCCTGTGCTTTAAAAAGCCACTCACTATTAATATATAAATATATAAATGGTAAATGGCCTGTATTTGTATAGCGCTTTACTATATATATATTTCTATTTATCTATCTATCTGTAGATATATCTATATATAGATATAGATATATACACTCTTGAGCTCTCCATCTCCAACCATCAGAGCAGGTCTCACTGCCATCTTGGAAATCTTTCCTTTCACTCTTCCTGCTGTCCTTCTGTCAGAAATCTCCCCTGAAACTCGTTTCCATCCACTCCACCCTGCCTGCCTCTCTTCTTTGCCTCTCTGGTGCACTGTCTAATGCTGTAGATGGATGACCCCAGATAACTAAACTTACCTACCTTCATTGTTACATCTTTCTTCCTCTAATTCACACACATGAATTCTGTCTTGCTTCTACTGCCTTTCATCCCTCTTCTTTCCAGAGCACGCTACTGCATACCTCATACCTCTCTACCGATCACAATGTCCTCTGGGAACATCATAGTCCACAGAAGTCTCAGAGCAGATACCTGATGTAATCCTACCTGTCACTCCTACTCCACACCTCTCCACTTTCATGCAGTCCTTATACTGTACATTTCTTGCACCACCCTCACTTAAATCTCTGCCACCAATGAGTTACGTATGTATTACCCAGTTCCTCCTTTAACTCTCAGAAGAAGTGACAGTTTTTTCTCATATGGTAAAGGTGCATGACAAAAACTGTGACTAAATATGTGCTGTCATTTAACATGAAGTTTTATCTGATATTCTTTTCACTCACAACCTTGGTATTGTTAAATAAGTTAAAACATTTTGTTGTTTAGTATCATGCTAAAGGATATTTCAGCTTGCAGTCTGAGGGGGCCTGTGATCAGACTATTGATTTGCTGTACTGTGTTTTTCTTGTATAAACAGCTTTGCAATCCAAAAAGTTATAATGTTATTTGTTTAGATAACAATAATTAATTAAATAAACCAAATATAAACTTACTTGTTACTCAAGAAAAGACTTCTGTGCCATTTTCCTAACCTGGAAGCTGAGGAATGGCCTATTCCTGACAAGGAGACAATCCTCTGCACTTTATATAGATGATACATCCTCCTGGCAGCAATTCCAGAGAGCAATGACCACTCGTAATGATCATCATATTTTTTGTATATCCATGTTGGGCAGAGTGTAAATGAGTGCCCTTGTACAAACAACACACTGTGTAGAAAAGTCAATGTAGAGGAACTGAAGCAGTCAGCCTGTTAATCTGTGAGGTTTTGCACGTGACTTAAAGTGCACGTTGCTCAAGGACACGATAAGCGGTAGCGATCATGTCCAATCACTAATACGTACTTTACATAGGAACTATCACAACTTTTTCCCCAAAACAATGCTTATATTCTGCTGTGCTGCTGGGTGCAGCAATCATCAAGGACAGAAAGAGAATGTTTTTTTTAATCCCTGTAGTGATGTGAATATGAAGCCATGAACCAGTACTGAACCACTTCATTAATTGTATTGAAAATAGGTTCATTCATTCAAAGCTTTGTTTCAGTGACATCTAGTGGTGAAATAGGAGACAGCAAAACAATGTCTTCGTAATCATGTGCTGAGTATAATGAAGGTTTGTGGGAATGATATAAATACAACTTTGGAAAGATGGATTGACTGGTCAGTTGGAAGAAGTTGTGTGTTATCTAGGGGATAGGAGGGACTAACATGAAGTTAAAATAGTGAATGAGAAGTCAAGATGGCAGTTTTATATTTAGTCTCATTTCGCCACCTACTGGTGAACCTACTGGCAAAACTAAATATCGCCTTAACACCACATCAGGCAGGAGCAAATGAGCTTTTCGCTCTGTGCTATGATATAAACCGTTGTCACAACAAAAATTTTTAAAAAAGGTGATGTGAGGCAGGGGCACGAACACATTAAAAGAACTTGAACAAGAATTCTGAGACTTGTTTTTGTTGCTTGAAATCTCACATACAACCTGTCGAAAGGGAAGGGGGCAGGCTGCTTCTATATGGCGCACATTTCCTTCATAATATTGTCAATCCAAGCCCAATATGTATCAATTAATTTTTCTTGGGTTGTGTGAAATCCCAGAAAAAAACCCCTATAAAAGGTGGAGGTCTATTAGTCTATGTTGTGGGGTTGGGCCTTGATACTGGAGTGAAAAATTACTGATGGAAGATGGACAAGAAAAGGTCAAGCTATCAGGTCCTCAGTTTAGAAAAAAAGAGAAAAGACGAAGAGAAACGAGCAAAAGATACAGGTAAGCAGATGTGTCTTTGGATAATGGCGGGTATTATGTATCCTGAAACAAGATAACATTCATCAGTAGGGATTGGGAAAACTTCTGTTTACCTTTGTTAGCCACTTGGCTATGATAGTAAAGTAGAAGATAGTAGACACTGATGTAGCTTATTGAATCTTTTGGACTGTGTTCAGCATAATATTAATTAGCCATTAATTGAAAGAGTTGTATTGTTGATTTGTCTGCTATTCACAATGTATGATGAATTATAATGGCTGTTTGTGGGCCATTTCCATACTCTCTCTCTCTCACTATGTAAAACATTTATCTAGTTAAATTTAAATTCAGTATAGTTCTGACAACAGTTTTCACAATAACATATGTTAATGTACAATCCTTAATATGTTTTGTGTATGTGTGTGGGGTGGGGTGGGGGTCAGAGGGGAGTGTTTCCCTCCCATGGACACCAAACAGGCAAGGACCGCCCCTGCTATGGCTAGATTCAACAGTCCTTGAACCGATCCTGGGCAAAACAATGTCTTCATAATCATGTGCTGAGATTAATGATGGTTTGTGTGAATTATATAAATACAACTTTGGAAAGCTTTAGGCACTTTTGGGTTGATGGGCTGGCTTGAAGGGCCAGTTGTGCACCAGCCATACAAGCACTGACAGAAGCGTATTCGCTCATTTTCATTAGTGACACTGAATTGGAATCTTTTAATGCAACTGGCCCCCTCCCATTAACTTTGCTGTGTGCTCATGCAGCTTGTAGGGAACAGAGGTGGGAAGTAACAAACTAGAAATACTTTGTTATTGTACATACGTAGAATTTTCAGGTATCTGTCCTATTGGGTTAAGATTTGAAGGGGTTATTATTTTATGTCACTGTGAGCCTTTAAACATCAAACTGATTTTGAGCCTAAATAGTAACACATGACAGGCAATACTGCTTATGTAGTAATCACCTGAGGATGTTGCATAAAAAGAGGCAAGAAAAAAAATGTGTGGCATAGTCAGGGCTTTGTAAGTGGGCTCTTTTTTGTTTTTGTTTTTTGTTTTTTTGCGACAACACCGTCTGTAAGTTGCAGTTGCGGTACTTCAGCATCTAGCTAGCCCTACTAAAGACGAGCGAGCATAAAGGTAGTAATGATTTTTAAGTGGCAGGTAATTTCAAATGCAATGTTTCTATCAGCTCAGCAAACATCAGCAAACACACAAACTGTTTGTGTGCAGTTTTTGGTTAAGTGTGTTGTTAGCTAAAGGTCCAGCTGCTGCAGTTCAAGGAGGGAACAAAGAAAGAGAGCTAACGTCACTCAGAGATGGAGAAGGATACGAAAGATTGGACAGGGGTAGGTTTAAAGGTAAGAACTGCTCAACCCTATTTGATAAAGTGGAAAAACTAACGTGTAAGTCGATGCTAGGCAGACTGTGTTATTGAGGTTACACGTTAGTGCAGGATAAAGAGGTTAGTTTGCTGTAATGTGATGTATTTAAAGCCTGTGTGACTGGTGCACAGTGGCTGTGGTGTTACATGAAGCGTAGCAGAGGGTAATATGAATGTTAGCTGATAATGCTTAGATTCATTAATTGAATTCCACCTTCATACCAACTGTATAGGGTACAATACAAAGACAGCATAAACAGTGTACTGTCAGTGTAGAGGATGGAAATCAGCCAGGACAACTCATGAAACATGTGTTTGCATTTGGTTTAATTCAGCTGTGTACATCCACAAAGAGCAGCAGGTCAGCTGATCAAAACCTGTACATTAGGAAAATCTACTGGAGCTCTCAATAGAAATGATTGTGAGCTGTGATTCTTTTCCATACGCTCAGCCATTACAACTGATTTTAGGGTTCCCCCAAGTCCGGAGAGCGGTGTCCCCACCATGGAGACTTGCCACACCTGGAGGGCAATTACGCACCTGCAGCTGATCAGCCTCAGCTAATTATTGAAAGTGTTGGTCATCACGTGTGTTAATCCTAGTAACACGTCTCTCATTTCCTGTTGGATTACAGAATCTGAGGAATAGAGCGGGAGCACCGTGAACATTGAACAAAGAAGCAGAACACAGACCCATGTCACGGGAGGAGGACACACACAATCTCACCTGCAGCACGCACCGTAAATATCCTCCACCTTGTTGTCATTTTCACTGTAAATAAACGCACTGTCTTCATTCAGAGAATCCAGCGTTTGGGTCCTATATTAGCGTCACTGACAGAATTTTTCTTTTTGACCTCATAACTTCATACAAAGCTCTCAGGTGAAGTCACTTTATTGTTAGGAAATTTAAAAAAGGAATAAAAATGGATTTAGTTACTTAATCTTGTGCTTATGGCTGACAACATGTGATTTGATGCTCTCTAGCAACAATTAAAACAAAAAAAACTATTTGCATGAAAACCGTCATTGGTGTTACTGTCCTTATTGGTGTGTCACCACAGCCGTACACTGTCTCAAGGCACCAATATTTTTTTTTCCAGCAAGCCTTTCTTGTAATTTTTAGTTCCTCAGGCTTTCTGAAGGGCTTTCAAGAAATTAACTTTTATATTTGGGTAGAAATAAAACATTTTAATCCAGTTTTGTTTTGTAAAATAAGATAAGTGTATTACAGCAGGTCCAAGAGAACGAAATTATTAAGCCAGCTCACCTTTTCCTCAACACTAGATATCTTCACCAGGTGCGCACCCTGATTTTGACATAATGTTTCATTGTCCGTCCAGTTTTTTTATGGTGAAAAGAAAATATGTTTGGCCAAACTTTGTCCAGTTGTCCTGTAAAACTCTGGGAAAAAGAAGAATATATGAGAGGAAAATATAAATCTAAATAAAACATGAAACTGTAAAGAGAATGAATAACAGCATAATAAGAAATGATACCACTATTGAATCACAGTTCAACATCAGTAACATAGCACCCACCCAGCTGTATAGAAACCCCGTCATGCTAGCTAGCACGCAGTAAGAAAAAGTCAGCATAACAAAAATCACACAATCTTCCATTCCAATTCTATCTACATATAAAAAGACAACTTTCAAGCTATTTTTAATTGGATCTTTTATATCATATTTGGACATGTTATTATTATGACCAGTTATGAGCAGTGTATGTGATTTGTTGTGTTGTGTTTTTGGGCCACATATAAAATCTCAATTAGGGCCACTAAATTCCTAGGGCCGGTCTGAATCGTATTATAGGCTTTGACTGTACTTAACTGTACTGGCAATTGGGACATGGAATGTCACCTCTCTGGTGGGGAAGGAGCCTGAGCTAGTGCGTGAGGTTGAGAGCATGGCCTGGGCTCCGGAACCAGTCTCCTGGAGAGGGGCTGGACTCTGTCTCAGTCTGGAGTTGCCCCTGGTGAGAGGCGTCGGGCTGGGGTGGGTATCTTGGTATCCCCTCGGCTTGCTGCTGGTATGTTGGGGTTTCTCCCAGTGGACGACAGGGTCTGTTCCCTTCACCTTCGGGTCAGGGAACAGGTCCTGACTGTCGTCTGTGCTTATGCGCTGAGCGGCAGTTCAGAGTACCCAGACTTCTTGGAGTCCCTGAGTGGGGCACTGGAGGGTGCTCCTCCTGGGGACTCTGTTGTCCTACTGGGAGACTTCAATGCTCACGTTGGCAACGACAGTGAGACCTGGAAGGGGGTGATTGGGAGGAACGGCCTCCCGGATCTGAACCCGAGCGGTGTTTTGTTATTGGACTTCTGTGCAAACCACAATTTGGCCATAGCGAACACCATGTTCGAACATAAGAGTGTCCATAAGTGCAGGTGGCACCAGGACACTCTAGGCCACAGTTCGATGATCGATTTTGTAATCGTATCACCAGACCTGAGGCCATATGTTTTAGACACTCGGGTAAAGAGAGGGGCTGAGCTGTCAACTGATCACCACCTGGTGGTGAGTTGGATCGGGTGGCGAGGGAGGACGGTGGACAGACCTGGCACACCCAAACGTACAGTGAGGGTGTGCTGGGAACGTCTAGCAGAGGCCCCGGTCCGCGAGATCTTCAATGCACACCTCCGGCAGAGCTTCAACAGCATTCCGAGGGAGACTGGGGACATTGAATCCGAATGGACCATGTTCAGCACCTCCATTGCCGAAGCCGCTGCACGGAGCTGCGGCCGCAAGGTAGTTGGTGCCTGTTGTGGTGGTAACCCCCGAACCAAATGGTGGACACCTGAGGTGAGGGGAGCCACCAAGCTGAAGAAGGAGTCCTACCAGGCTTGGTTAGCCTGTGGGACTCCGGAGGCAGCTGATAGGTACCGACAAGTCAAACAGAATGCGGCGCGGGCGGTGGCGGAAGCAAAAACTCGGGTGTGGGAGGAGTTCGGAGAGGCCATGGAAAAAGACTTTCGGACTGCCTCGAAGAGATTCTGGCAAACCGTCAGGCGACTCAGGAGGGGAAAGCGGTGTTCTACCTGCACTGTGTATAGTGTGGGTGGAGTGCTGCTGACGTTGACTGAGAAAATCGTCAGGCGGTGGAAGGAATACTTCGAGGACCTCCTCAATCCCACTGGCACGTCCTCCGTGGCGGAAGCAGAGTCTGGGGACGAAGGGGATGACCCGAAAATCTCTGGGGGCGAGGTCACTGAGGCAGTTAAACAACTCCTTGGTGGCAGAGCCCCCGGGGTGGACGAGGTCCGCCTCGAGTTCCTGAAGGCTCTGGATGTTGTAGGGCTGTCCTGGTTGACACGCCTCTACAATGTTGCGTGGAGATCAGGGGCAGTACCCCTGGACTGGCAGACCGGGCTGGTGGTCCCCATCTTTAAGAAAGGGGACCGGAGGGTGTGTTCCAACTACAGGGGAATCACACTCCTCAGCCTCCCTGGGAAAGTCTATGCCAGGGTGCTGGAGAGGAGAGTTCGTCTGTTAGTCGAACCTCAGATACAGGAGGAACAATGCGGTTTTCGTTCCTGGTCGTGGAACACTGGACCAGCTCTTTATCCTCTCGAGGATACTCGAGGGCGCATGGGAGTTTGCCCAACCAGTCTACATGCGTTTTGTGGACTTGGAGAAGGCATTCGACCGTGTCCCTCGGGGGGTCCTGTGGGGGGTGCTCCGGGAGTATGGGGTGTCTGGCCCATTGCTACGGGCCATTCAGTCCTTATACGACCGTTGCAAGAGCTTGGTCCGCATAGCCGGCAATAAGTCGGACTCGTTCCTGGTGGGTGATGGGCTCCGCCAGGGCTGCCCTTTGTCACCGATTCTGTTCATAATTTTTATGGACAGAATTTCTAGGCGTAGCCAAGTGGAGGAAGGCTTTCACTTCGGTGGTCTCAGGATCTCATCTCTGCTTTTTGCAGATGATGTGGTCCTGTTGGCTTCATCAGGTGATGGCCTCCAGCTCGCCTTGGAATGGTTCGCAGCCGAGTGTGAAGCGGTGGGAATGAAAATCAGCACCTCCAAATCTGAGGCCATGGCCCTCAGCCGGAAAAGGGTGGAGTGCCCACTCCGGGTCAGGGACGAGACCCTTCCCCAAGTGGAGGAGTTTAAGTATCTCGAGGTCTTGTTCACAAGTGATAGGAGAAGGGAGCAGGTGATTGACAGACGGATTGGTGCAGCGGCTGCAGTGATGCGGACACTGTACCGGTCTGTTGTGGTGAAGAGAGAGCTGAGCGTAAAAGCGAAGCTCTCAATTTACCGGTCGATCTATGACACTACCCTGACCTATGGCCACGAACTGTGGGTAGTGACCGAAAGAACGAGATCACGAATACAAGCGGCGGAAATGGGTCTCCTCCGAAGGGTGGCTGGCCTGTCCCTTAGAGATAGGGTGAGAAGTTCGGCCATTCGGGAGGGGCTCAGAGTAGAGCCGCTGCTCCTCCACATCGAAAGGAGCCAGTTGAGGTGGTTCGGGCATCTGACAAGGATGCCCCCCTTGGCGCTTTTTTCTGGGCATGTCCCACCGGGGGGAGGCCCCGGGGCAGACCCAGGACACGCTGGAGAGATTATGTCTCTCGGCTGGCCTGGGAACGCCTTGGTGTTCCCCCAGAAAAGCTGGAGGAGGTGGCTGGGGAGAGGGAGGTCTGGGCTTCTCTGCTTGGGCTGCTGCCCCTGCGACCCGGCCCCGGATAAGCGGAAGAAAATGGATGGATGGATGGATGGATGGATGTACTTAACTCTGACTTTCATCAAAAAAGTCGGGCTGTTGTTGTTGTAATTTATTTATTCTAGTGATACACTTGACAGACATTTGTGCCACCTGCTCCTTCACAGTTTAGAAGCTGTTCTTAGTTTGTGATTACACCTACAGCCATCAGGAGAGGACAGAAAGCCAATTAACTGAAGATGCAAATATGTGTACAAGCGAACAACCATGAAATGGTAGGAAATGGTTTAGTTTGGTTTTCTTGTATTTAACTTATTGTCTCAATAAAACTGAATTACTGTTTGAAAAAAACTGCACTTTGTAAGATGATCAAGCGGTGCATTCACTGAAGCACCAGTTTTTTCTTTGGCAAGGGTACATACAAAAAAGAAAGACAGATTAAATTAACAAAACATTGTAAATAAAAGCTTACAGTACATTAAGAAAATAAAGTAGTACACTTCTTGCAGTTTAAAATGTTCAGACTTGTTCAGAGTTTTTGTTTTTTTATGATTTAAACATTCTTGTGGGATTATGGTAGCTTCAGGTATTAAAATGCCATTCCACATCTGGACACTAGAGGGTGCATAGCGTGCTGGTGGCATAGAGTAGTACCTAAACTGAGCTTCATTTTGGTGAAATTTCTTTTTTCAAAACAAAACAAAACAAAAACAAAGAAGGAAGCAAAACCTGGAGCTGAAGCTCCTCAAGATAAAGAAGACCTGAAACAAATGTTGAACGAGAGAAAAAGACCTGAAATAAGCTCATTGTGAATCTAAACTCTCTCTCTCTCTCTCTCTCTCTCACACACACACACACACACACACACACACACACACACACATAATAATAATAAAGTGAACAGTGAAAACTATTTCGACTTACTCTCAAATGTTTCCTAACTCTGAAAGTATCTGGGCTATTGATATAACTCTTCCACCGCAGGCATCAGCAGGTTTTGGTGAACAATGATGGCGATTTTGATGGCTCTACAATAATCTATCTTGGATACTGGACGTGAGAAAAAAATGGTATCATTTCCAAATTTTGACATCTGAAGCAATCTGAGGAAAGGACAGATCTGTTATTCTGAAACAAATGTAATTCATAGCAAAACGGTAAAAAGTATCAAATAAATTTATGAGCGTCAGGAGAATCTGAAGATATATTGGCAAAGGGCTCATGTCTCTACATCGCATCGTTTGCGATTCGAACACCTGGCCAGTTAGAGACTTCTAGCTCTGGTTTTAAGTGAAATTTGAATTGCTTCTCTATTGCCAGTGCTTAGAATTTTTATTGCTTTGGGGAGATTTACCAGAAATCAGTAACTCCCACATCAATGACAGTCACAGTTTCTGACTAGAAACATAGAAACCTACGTTTTTGTATATAATTTGTGAAGGAAGAGGGGAAATTGATCATGTAAGAAGAATTTCTTCGAACATAAGGAACAGATTCAGAAAGCTAGAGCAATTAAGACTAATGCAGTCTTAATTGCATTGCAACCAAAGCAATGCATGTATTTTCCCAAAAAATTATCATGATGCAACAAAAACTTAAGTAGGGATTTTATGAAAACGGTAAAATGCATGAAAAAGCTGAATTTTACAGTAGTAGCCCAGTGGTTTGAGAGCATTTCTTAGTTTGAATGGTGCTTCTATGTGGAAGCAGTTGAGTTTCAAAAACAACAAAGTGTTGGTAGAATTCTGGAAGTTTTTCATTTCTATTCATCAATGGGAGCAGAAAATCCACAAAAAGTTGAATATTTTAAAAAGTATAAAAGTTAAATAGCAAGAAATAGCAGAAGATATAGTTGGAGAGAACAAAACTAGCAGAATAGTTAAAATAGAACAAAGTATGCAGAAGTAGTTAAAGGCCAAAAGACGTAAAAGGGCAACTTAAAGAAAAAGAAGAAGGATAAAAACAAAAACAAAACAGGAACAAAATAGTGTGAATGCTTTACAGTATTCACACAATTACTGTAAAGCTAGAAGACTTTAACGATGGACAAGGGGACACTGAGACATATATTCACATGAAAATAATATGAAGGTCTAAACAATGTAGAACATATAATAAATTCAGAAATAAATCATGAACCCAAAGAAACTCAATACACTGGCTCAAATAACCCAGGAACCAGGACACATAACTATGAGGAATGCTCCTTGTTTTGTGCATAAACACACAATGTTGTGACAGTTTTCACAACTATGAGACATTTAGCAGGCTTTTAGGTACAAAGACAAAGCAACTGAACAAGAGTGTCAGATCTCATAAAGATTGTATTACAGTAATGTGATAAAATAATGTTCCACAGGACGTTTGGACTTAAAAACACATTATAACATATACGATGTAATTTAATTTTATATATAATGTAAAAGATGGCCTTCTCTACTGTTTCTATTCATACTACATGCATGATATATTATAAATTCTTTCAATTCAATAAAGCGCTGCAGTGAGTGTTGTGTGCATAGTCAAATGCAAAGACGAATGGAGTTATAACACAAACACAGTCTTGAGGCATGCCCCCAGTCCTCTAGTTTCCTGTTAAATAGAGAACCGCTTGTGTCAATGTATTTTCATGTAGTTCAGAGCTACTACACACAACTTCAGAGACTCTCACAAAACACTGATCACCTCAGAGACTTAAAGACCCAACTGAACCTGCAATACAGGTAAAAATCATGGATGCAGTCTATGAGAATACGGAGGAAGTATTAGGTTGTCACAGAAAGTACAAAAGTGAGCATAGAACTTCAGAAGACATATATATGAATCAGGAAGCGATCCAAACTGTGCAACTTAAAACAACTGGACCTGCACCCCCAGGTAAAAAACACAAACATATCTATAAATATTACAATTACATGTTGCTGAAGTTTTGTGCACAAACAAAAATAAAAAAACAACAAAAAAACCAGAGAATTTTATATAAACTGTCTGAATAAAACAAAAGACTAATTTCAGGAAACACAATTTGCTGTAGAGTTACTGTAGTTGTGGATTTTTTAGCTGTTAATTTTGAGTGGGATAATACTAATAATTTAGTTTTGATTAGTTTCTGACACCCAGTCAGATGAATTGTTTATTATTTATTTCCCTGATGTTATTGCTGTGTGTGTTTTAATTTTGGTATTTATAGGTCCTAGGTTTTGATCTCTTTGCCCCTCATGTTATTCTGTGTTCCCTCTGTTCCAGTGTAGTCAGGTCTCTGTGTAAAGCCTGCGTCTCTGAGTCTGTGTCTTTGCGTGTGTGAGTCTCCTGTTTTATTGTAAAGTCCCGTGTCTTATGTTAGTGTGTCTGGTTTTGCTTCCCCTTTTCTCGTCAGCTCTGATTTCTCCCAGCTGTGTTTTCCTCCTGTCTCCTATTCCCTGATTACTCCACTGTGTATATAAGCCCTGTGTTTCTTTCTGCTTGCTGCTGTTCTGGCTGCATTTTCTGTCTGTGTTCCTCTATGCTGTCATTCTTCATGTACCTCTACTCTCTATCTCCTTGTGTTCATGTTTGTTGTTTGATTCTTAGTTTTTCCCAGTTTAGGTTATTTCTCAGTTCTGTTCTCACCACCCTCACCTTTTGTTGTATGTACATCTCCACAATAAAGCTCACTCACATCAGCAGTGCCTGCATCTTGGGTCCTCACTCATAACCCCACACACCTGCCGTTGAAGCCATGACAGTTTCAGTGTTAGTTGAAGTTTACACCGTTGCCGGTATTTGGAAAGACCTCAGAAGAGAAAATAATACAATACAAATACTTTGTAACTAACACTATTTGTGTCACTGACACCAAGACCCATTCTCAGATACTGATTTTAGGAGCAGAAAGTCTCACATACTACTTTTTGATTAAAAAATAAATAAATAAATGAAACTGGTGTTATATTAAAATGTATGAGGATATGAACATTTTTTATTTTTAGACATAACAAATATTGACTTCTACCTTCAGGTGCTGAATTTGTAAAGAGGAGTTTCTACAGAGCTGCTGTGATTCTTCTGGGCCTGCTGTGTCTTCTCCTCTTCATTGGACTCATAACTGTGGTTTTTCTTTGTGAGTACAACATAAATGTAATTAGCATGCTAAAATCCTCACAGGTGATGCATTTATTTGATGATGATGTGTCCAACAGTCACCCAAGGCAAATCTCAGTGGGAAATGGAGACAGTGATACTACACAAGCTTTACGACAACGTGACCAGCGAGAGAAACCAGTTACAGACCAGTTACAACAACCTGAAAACTGAACAGAGCCAATTACAGACCCGTTACAACAACCTGAAAACTGAACAGAGCCAATTACAGACCAGTTACAACAACCTGAAAACTGAACAGAGCCAATTACAGACCCGTTACAACAACCTGAAAACTGAACAGGGCCAATTACAGACCAGTTACAACAACCTGAAAACTGAACAGGGCCAATTACAGACCAGTTACAACAACCTGAAAACTGAACAGAGCCAATTACAGACCAGTTACAACAACCTGAAAACTGAACAGAGCCAATTACAGACCAGTTACAACAACCTGAAAACTGAACAGGGCCAATTACAGACCAGTTACAACAACCTGAAAACTGAACAGAGCCAATTACAGACCCGTTACAACAACCTGAAAACTGAACAGAGCCAATTACAGACCCGTTACAACAACCTGAAAACTGAACAGAGCCAATTACAGACCAGTTACAACAACCTGGTTGAAGAGAGAGACCAGCTCCAGAAAAGATTTGAAGACATGACCACAACCAGAGACAATCTTCAGAGAAAGCTTCAAGGTAATTATTTCTTAATGCTCAATGGCCATTTAAAATTAATTTTTTTTTTCACATACACAGTACAACATGTAGGGAAATGCTTGTGTCCGAGCTGGGACAGGCCGCACCATTCCAGGGCTTGGGTTTAGCATGGGGGGGGATTTGCCAGGACCCTTACTGGATACCGGGTGTGAATCAAACTTGCGAATCCCACTCTATAGGTGTTGTAGTCTTTCCACTATGCTATCCAGCTGCTTATTTTATCTCTAACAGCAATTTAACAATGATTAAGGATCTTCGGGGGGAGGGCGGCATAGTGATGTGTGGTTAGCACAACAATCCTGGGCTTGTGTGGAGTGTGTGAAGTTTGCATGAGAATGTATCTTAGGAAAGGCCGTTGAAGAGTAAAGTTGTAAATGTAAACTGAGGTTAATGTGAGTGAACATATGAATATTCTATACGTTCATATAAGCTTATTTAGGCAGTTTATTAGTGGGGCATTAACCTGCATAGACAAGAAACAACCTTCTGTTATTTAACTGACCTCTCAGCTCCAATAATAACTCTAGCGTTCTACATGTTAATACTGTGGTTTAGGCTCAGAGTGTGTTATGCTACAAATTACTGTTACACCATCAAGGATTCAAAACGAGAAGTGGACAGAAGAGAAAAGTTAATCTCTCCCTAACTTGACCTTAATTAACTTTCTCAAGACAGTGACAGTTGCTGACTTGAACAACATTACTAGACACAAATTATTAAATCCGACAAGCACTCCCTCTGAAGTCACAAAAAATTTAACATTTTTCACATTTTTTTGCGTTTTGAATTTGTACCACTGATTTCTTCTCCAAAGCAATGTTTTTTAAAGGCTTATCACTGGAGTTATATGGATGCTACCCGTACCCAAGTAAGCCCAAATTATTATTCTGATTTTCTTAAACAGATTATCAACAAAACTGGGTGGCATTCGATGGTAGTTTGTTTCACGTTTCTTCAGGGAAGAAATCCTGGCAACAAAGCAGACAAGACTGTCTTCAAAAAGGTGCAGACCTGATGATTATTAACAGCCAAGAGGAA
The DNA here is from genome assembly GCF_001858045.2 of Oreochromis niloticus. Lineage (NCBI taxonomy): Eukaryota > Metazoa > Chordata > Actinopteri > Cichliformes > Cichlidae > Oreochromis > Oreochromis niloticus. Next base: position 27,594,111 of record NC_031971.2, read on the forward strand.
CAGGTGTGTGTGTTCAATCATAATACACATGTGAATGAAACTGCATGAAAATAGAGGATACACTGATGCATCACTTTAAGTTCTGCATGTTTACATTTAGTTTCTCTTTTTCTAAAAAAAAAGAACTTTGTGAACCAGTTCAAGAAGCTTTTGTGGATTGGACTGACTGACTCAGAGACAGAGGGGACATGGAAATGGGTGGATGGGACTCGAATGACCACAAGGTTGAAAAAAAATCAAATTCCTTTCTTGTCCACAAAGTCTTCTTATGTCATTAAGTACATTAACTAACTTATTTTAGCTAATGTTGTGTCACGCAAAACCAAAGACTGACTGAATTGTTGAGTTTAATTCTTATAATTTTATTTGTATTTCAGCTACTGGAATAGTGGTGAACCAAATGGTGGCAGAACTGAAAACTGTGGAGAGATAAGAACTTACAACTCAGAAAAAAGCTGGAATGATGCACCATGTTCCAATGAAAAATTCTGGATATGTGAGAAGAGAGTTTCTCCATAACTTATCCACACCCAACAAATAATGCAGAACACAGAGCCATGAGATCAACTCCCGAAATTAAGTTGAACAGAAAACAGTGGACACTTACAGCGGGAAAAATAAGTATTGAACACGTCACCAATTTTCTGAGTAAACATATTTCTAAAGGTATTATTGAAATAAAATTAATGTGTGATAGCGAAAAATGACACAGGGAAACAGTATTGAACACATGAAGAAGGTGCAAAAAGGCATGGAGAGTCACCAGTTGAACTGTATCAGTAATAAGAAAGCAATACTGCCACTTAATGCAAATTAATATTAGCTGGTTCAGTCTCAACTGATGGACTATAAAAAGCTGTGTCATTACTGAGGTTTCACGCAAGAAACATCTCATGATGGGTAAAACCAATCGTGGCATTGGTTACAGAAGAACTTCTACAATACTGAATTTTCTAGTGAGCACTGTTGCATACATGCCAACCCTCCCGATTTTTCCAGGAGAATCCCGAATTTCAGTGTCCCTCCCGAAAATCTCCCGGAGCCACCATTCTCCCCAATTTCTCCCGATTTTCCACCCGCACAACAAAATTGAAAAACCAGATCCCAGATTGGCCCAGCCAATTCCAGTTTCCAACAATGGCTACTACTACTGCAGCTACTTAGTTTTAATATTACTCTTATTACTCTTTCTGGGTCGCAAAATAAACTTTTAACATATTTCAGGCGAAAATTGTCTAATAGCTGTGTAAACATCAAATATCTGAGCTGGGGAGAACAGCAAACTCCCGGCACACCGTTTTCAAACCCCCGCGGTCTTTTGATACTCAGGTTGAACATGATATATAAGTCACTTAAATAACCTAAACATATTATTGTTTGGCCTTTTTCGGTGTTTTATTTGTTCGTCAGTAAATCGGTTTGGCTGAGATTAAAGTTATTAGATTAGATAAGATTGAATAAAACTTTATTAATCCCTCGGGAGGGTTCCTCTGGGGTTTTCACACCAGACGTCAACCAGAAAACTGATTAAACAGAAGTGTGAGATGGTCGAAAATTTACACCAGCGTCCGGTTATATTTTAGATAGCAAGGAGCAGACGCCAGAGTTTCACTCCAACCGAGAGAGCTCGTGACGTAATTCTGAAGGCTAGACCGTCCAATTTCACAGTTGCTCATTTCCGGTCTACCCGGCTTTCGGAGGACCAGGTGTTCTGGGAATCCATCCTACCTGGCAAACCATCCTACCCGTTGTTTCTGCGCATGCGCACAACACGAAATTCAGTGGCAAACCGTCCTACCTTTGTGAATGTCACCTACAAGCATACTTAAACTGCTAAAATTTAGTGGCAAATTGTCCTGCTTTTGTTAATCTGAGCTAGAAGCATACTTTAATAGCTACATTTAAGTGGCGAACCATCCTACCTTTGTGAATATGAGCTAGAAGCATACTTTAACAGCTAAAATTCAGTGGCAAATCATCCTACCTTTGTTAATAACAGCTACACACATACTCTGACGGGTAAAATTAAGTGCCAAACCATGCTACCTTTGTGAATGTTACCTACAAGCATACTTTAATGGGTAAAATGAAGTGGCAAACCATCCTGGCTGTATGCATATGAGCTACAAATATACTCTGATGGGCAAAGTTAAGTGGCAAACCGTCATACCTACTTAAATTGGTGCTGGAATTACTCTGTGACAGCAGAAATGTGCATAAACTACTTACAGTAGGACGTTTTGCCAAAGTAGGATGGTTTGTCAGAACACCGGCCCACTTAGACCGCGAAGGCCGGGTCCTCAAGGTGGATGCCGCTTCTGAATTTGGACACCCCCGCTGTTTCCAGCCGGACAATAATAACGGCGACATTTAACTTATTTTATCCGATGAATAGGTCTCAAGGTTGGCAAGTATGCACTGTTGGGATAAAAAAAAACAGAAGTGGAAAGAATATCATTTCACCATAAACTGGCCAAGACCTGGTGATCTCCACAAGAATTTAGATAGAGGAGTGAAAACAATTATTAAAAGAGATGTTCAAGGCCAAGGACCACTTGTAGAGAGCTACAGAAAAACCTGAAATTAACTGATACAATCATTTTAAAGAAAACAATAAGTAATGCACTCAACTCCCATGTATGTATGAATGTTCAACATGCAAGACTCCATTGGTGAAGAAAAAGCATGTGAAAGTGCATTTAGAGTTTGCTGAACCACATTTTGACAACCCTGTGAAATACTATGAGAATATAGTCTGGTCAGATGAGAAAAAAACTAAACTCTTTAGATGCCATAATACACAGCATGTTTGGAGGTCAAATAACACCACACCAACAATGAAGTTTGAGGTGGGTTCATCATAGCGTGGGGTTATTCCTCAACATTCAGCACTGGAATGTTTGATATAACTGAAAGAAGGATGAATGCAAAAATGTACCAAGATTTTCTTGATAAACATCTGCTGCCATCTACCAGGATGATGAAAATGAAACAAGGGTGGATGTTTCAGAAAGACAATGATCCCAAACACAAAGTTAAAGAAACTCTCAGCTCAAAGAAAATGGAGCTGCTAGAACAGGTCAGCCAATCGCCTGACCTGAATCGAGCTGCAAATCTATGGAAAGAACTAAAGCTCAGAGTTCATAGAAGAAGCTACAGAACCTTCAGGATTTGAAGACGGTTTGTGTGAAACACTGGGCCAAAATCACATCTGAGCAATGCAAGCGACTGGTTTATCCATACAGAAGGTATCTTAAAGTGATCATCACCAACAAAGGCTTTTGTATGAAGAATGAATACATTAATACAAGTAAGCGTGTTTAATACTTTTCTCTCAGTGATTTCTCATAATTACGCATAACCTATAATTTGTTAATATCTATGGTTTTATGTCTTTACATGTGTGGATTGGAAGGATTGTTACACATGAAAATTTCCTGTCAATTGCACCTTTAGAAATATATTTACTTAGAAATGTGTTTAATACTTGTTTAAAAAGCCATTCAGTTAACATCTCTCTCTCTCTCTCTCTCTCTCTCTCTCTCTCTCTCTCTCAGATATATATATATATATGTATACATTTGTGTGTGTGTGTGTGTGTGTGTGTGTGTGTGTGTGTGTTTGTCTAGTCTTGCGCTCTGCCATCTCTAGTTTGGCCTCCAGTCTTTTTCTCAGTGCCACCATCTCCAACCATCAGAGCAGGTCTCACTGCCATCTAGGAAATCTCCCCTGACACTCGTTTCCAACCACTCCGCCCTGCCTGCCTCTCTTCTTTGCCTCTCTGGTGCACTGTTTGTTGCTGTAGATGGATGACCCCAGATAATTAAACTCACCATTCTTCACTTTTACATCTGTCTTCCTCTCAATTACACACATGAATTCTGTCTTGCTTCTACTGGCTTTCATTCCCCTTCTCTCCAGAGCATGGCTCTGCATACCTCATACCTCTCTACAGATCACAGTGTCCTCTGGGAACATCATAGTCCACAGAGGTCTCAGAGCAGATACCTGATGTAATCCTACCTGTCACTCCTACTCCACAGCTCACCACTTTCATGCAGTCCTCATACATGTTCTGCACCACCCTCACCCTCACTGCCACTCCTGACTTCTTCATGCAGTAACCACAGTTCCTTTCTCGGCACCCTAAAAAGATCCACAAAGACATTTATTCAGTACTAAACTAATGAGGGCACAGCTCACACTTCATCGCTGTGCTCATAAATGTCTTGCAATACCCTCACATACATCGCTGCCACGCATGAGTTACATATTACTCCAGTTCCTTTTTTGTCTCTCAGAACAAGTGACTGTTTTTTCTCTTCCTAAAGATGTGCTGTCATTTAACATGAAGTTTTATTTTATATTTTTTTCACTTACGATTGTATTAAATAAGTTGAAGCATTTTAGCATGATACTTAACAACAAATTATATTTTAGCTTTTAGTCTGAGGGGGCCTGTGATCAGACTATTGATCTGCTGTGCTGTTTTTCTTGTATAAACAACTTCACAATCCAAAAATGTATGATGTTATTTGTTTAGTCAACAATAATTAAATAAATAACCCAACTAATAAATAACATATTAGTGAAGAAAAGTCTTCTGTGTCATTTTCCTAACCTGGAATCTGAGTGATGGCCTATTCCTGACAAGGAGACAATCCTGTGGACTTTAAATAGATGATGCATCCTCCTGGCAGCAATTCCAGAGAGCAATGACCACTTTAATGATCGTCATATTCTTCATATATCCATGTTGGGCAGAGTGTAAATACCGAGGCTGAATGGCTTTTGTACAAGCAACATACTGTGTAGAAAAGTCAGCGTGGAGATATTCAAGCAGTCAGCCTGTCTCACACCAATCAGAGAGCTCCTTACATCACACAGTGCGGCTAATTTGGATTGCTTTCCCCCTACAGCTAAAAAGAATCATGCAAATGTTAAATGGGATAGTTAATCTGTGAGGTTTTGTGACATCACGCGCACATTGCTCAAGGACACGATCAGCGGTAGCGATCATTTCCAATCACTAATATGTACTTTATATAGAAACTATCACAACTCCCCCCCCTCACGATGCTTATATTCTGCTGTGCTGCTGGGTGCAGCAATCATCAAGTACAAAAAGACAATCTTTTTAATCACTGTAGTGATGTGGAAATGAAGCCATGAACAAGTACTGAACCACTTCACCAATTGTGTTGAAAATAGGTTCATTCATTCAAAGCTTTGTTTCAGTGACATCTAGTGGTGAAATAGGAGAGAGCAAAACAATGCCTTCATAATCATGTGCTGAGTGTAATGAAGGTTTGTGTGAATGATACAAATACAACTTTAGAAAGATTTAGGCACTTTTGGGCCGATGGGCTGGCCTGAAAGGCCAGTTGTGCACCAGCCATACAAGCACTGACAGCAGCCTATTCGCTCATTTTCATTACTGACATTGGATTGGAATCTCTTAATGCAACTGGCCCCCTCCCATTAACTTTGCTGTGTGCTCATGCAGCTTGTAGAAAAAGTTTAGTAGGGAACAGAGGTGGGAAGTAACGACGTAAAAATACTTTGTTACTGTACATATGTAGAATTTTCTGGTATATGTAATTTTGGGTTAAGATTTGAGGGGAGTTATTATTTTATGTGACTGTGAGCCTTTAAACATCAAAATTATTTTGAGCCTCAAACATAACACATGACATGCAATCCTGCTTGCATATTAATCACCTGAGGATGTTGCATAAAAAGAGATGAAAGAGGCGATAAAAGAAAAGTGGCATAGTCAGGGTTTAAAGTGGGCTCTTATTTTCTTTTTTGTTTTTTTGGGACACCACCTGTAAGTTGCGTTTGCAGTACTTCAGCATCTGGCTAGCCCTACTGAAGATGAGCGAGCATAAAGGTAGCAATGATTTTTAAGTGGCAGAAAATTTCAAATGCAATGTTTCTATCAGCTCAGCAAACATCAGCAAACACACAAACTGTTTGTGTGCAGTTTTTGGTAAAGTGTGTTGTTAGCTAAAAGTCCAGCTGCTGCAGTTCAAAGAGAGGACAAAGAAAGAGAGCTAACATCACTGAGAGATGGAGAAAGATACGAAAGACAGGACAGGAGAGGAAGAAGAGATTTAAAGGTAAGGATTGCTCAATCCTATTTGATAAAGTGGAAATTTAAAGCTTACATGTAAGTTGACGTAAAGCAGACTGTTATTTAAAGGTTGCATTAAAATAGTAATACTAATAGGATAAAGAGGTTAGTTTGCTATAGTGTGATGGATTTAAAATCTTTGTTATTGGTGCACAGTGGCTGTGGTGTTACATGAAGAGTAGCAGAGATTAATATGAATGTTAGCTGATAATGTTTAGTGTCAGTTTTGGCTGGCGGTCAAGGGTCACTTCCAATAAAATGGCACAAGGCTGGAGTAAAATACATCCATCAAATGGAAGACTTTATTAAAGAGAATACATGTTGACACACCAACACACAGAAAGAATCCAACCCCCTCAAAAACAGCTGTCTTCCTTTTATACTCTACCTGATTCAGGTGAGCATATGGAAAACAACCTCCCCATGAGAAAACATCAACCACAATATACCACATGATAGACATATTCCAATGTGTTACAAGTCCTATAAATAATTCAATAACATATAAACTTCAATCACTTCTATATAAATTAAAACGCCTTAACCACACTCCCCTAGCCTTGCACATTGGTTTGCTCCAGGACTGAACTGCTTTTACTCTTTTGCTCCACATCCTGCAAAAGAAGCCACCAGGAAAGGCGAGTACTGTTACCACTACAATAATCTATCTAGGATACTGCATGTGAGAAAAAAATGGCATCATTTCCAAAATTTTGACATCTGACGGAGTCTGAGGGAAGGACAGATTTGATACTCTGAAACAAATGTAATTCATGGCAAAACGGTATCAAATAAATTTGTGAGTGTCAGGAGAATCTGAAAACATATTGGCGAAGGCCTTATGTCTCTACATTGCATCGTTTGTGATTCGAACACCTGTCCGGGTAGAGACTTCCAGCTCTGATTTTGAGTGAAATTTGTCAGCTAGAGTGGTACACTCTTGATTGCATTGCAACCATAGCAATGCATGCAAGTATAAAAGTTAGAAATAGCAGAATACTGAGCAAGAAAGAGCAGAATAGCAGAATGGTTAAAATAGCACAAAATTTGTACAAGTAGTATAGACCAAAACACATACATAAGCAACTTGAAGAAAATAGGAAGAGTGACGAATGGACAGAAACAGAACACAATCGTGTGAATTGTTTACAGAAATTACAATTAATTATCAGCTGGGAGACACAGAAAGATAGAGATCACAACATGACACAATGACAAAAAAAAAAACTATGAGAAATTCTTTTTGTTTTGTCCATGAATAACACCATGTTGTGACAAAATTCACAATTTTTTGAGACAATAAGCAGGCATTTAAGTACAAAGACAAAGCAACAGAACAAGACTGTGATATCTCATAAAGATTGCATTTCAGTAATGTCTTAATACATGCTCAATCATCCAGGTAAGGAAATCCCCAAGAGTTGATTCTGTTCATCTGGACGTAGCTTTTTAAGTGGGAGAAACGTTTCTTCACTCATCCAAGTGACTTCTTTAGTCTCAGCTGACTGCAGCTTTCCCCAATCTTATTAAACGTACATTTGCATAATGACTGAAACTAGCTCCACTGGCAAACAACGGGCTGTGAAGTCAGTTTATTGATCATTAATATGCAAATTCTCATGACCATTGATCAACAACCACTGATCAAAGACCATTCTGCCAAAAATTGGTCCAATCCAAGGATCAGGCCATTCTTTCAATGATATGGATGCACACATTCTGGACAGGGAGGAACGCTGGTTAAGCAGGTAATCAAAAGGGAAAGACCATCTCTAAATCTAGGAGGGAGGCTGAGGGTACATCTCTTACCATCTCTTGCCATTTTACAGTGCTCTAATTGAAGCCATTTCCCAACTCTTTGCATCCCATGTCCCATGGAAAGTATTCACTTTATAAACATATTCTAATATATAATGTTTTAGGATTAACATGCAGTGGCCTTCTCTCCTGTTTTTATTCATACTCATAATACATGATATATATTAAATTCTTTCAAGTGGAAAAAGTGCTGCAGCTAGTGCTGTGTGCATATTCAGATACAAAGACAAATGCATTCATAACCCCAAACACAGTCCTGAGGAGTGCCATCAGATCTCAGTTTCCTGTTAAAAAGAGACATGCCCTGTCCTTACAGGGCATGTCTGGACAATGTTATATCATGAGTACTAATTTTTAAAAATCTATGCACATAAAGCACGCACACACACGCACATGCACATACAGTGACATTTTAGGAGGGCTATGGTGATGGAGTCTTCTGTGGATCTGTTTGCGCTGTATACAAACTGATAGGGGTCGAATTCTGGGGGGAGATAGTCCTTGATGTGCTGAAGGACTAGTCTCTCAAAGCATTTCATGATTACCGGTGTGAGAGCCACAGGGTGGTAATCGTTCAGGCTGGTGATGAGAGACTTCTTCGGCACTGGGATGATTGTGGCTGATTTTAGACAGGATGGCTGCTGATTCAGTGAGAGACTGAAGATAAGGGTGAGCTGGTTGGCACATGCTCTTAGCACCTTGCCAGGTACTCTGTCTGGACCGGCAGCCTTCCTGGGGTTAACTGCTAGGAACACACGTCTGACATTGTGCTCTTTGTGGACTACAGCTCAGCTTTCAATACAATAATCCTGGAAATCCTCATTCCCAAACTGGTGACTCTTGGTCTCCCCCCTCACATGTGCCTATAAACCGGCCCAAGACTGTAAGACTCGGCCCTCATCTCTCCTCGACTCGCACACTGACCACCGGCTCCCGACAGGGAACGATCTCATCATCAAGTTTGCTGATGACACCACGGTAGTCAAACTCATCTCAAAGGGAGACGAGGCAGCCTACAGACAGAAAGTCCTGAAGTTGGCAGCTTGGCGTTCAGAAAACAACCTGGGAACACTAAGAAAACCAAAGAGGTGATTGTCAACTTCAGGAGGCACAGCACTGACTTAGCCCCCCGTATACAGCAACGGGGACTGTGTGGAGAGGGTCCACACCTTCCGGATCCTTGGTGTCCTCATCTCCACTGACATCTCCTGGACAGACAACATCTCAGCGGTCGTCAAGAAGGCCTAAAAGCAGCTGCATTTCCTGAGGGTCCTCAGGAAGTATAAACTGAACTCCAACCTGCTTCTGACCTTCTACCGCTTGTCCATTGAGAGCCTGCTAACATACAGCATCACAGTATGGTACGGCAGCTGCACTAAGGCGGAGAGAGCGAGACTTCAGTCAGAGTATAGTCAAGGTAGCACAGAAGCTCATCGGCTGCCCTCTCCCCTCCCTGATTCTTCCCGCTGCCTCAGCCGAGTAGCAAACATTATCAAAGACAGTTCGCACCCTGGTTTTAACTTGTTCAGCCTGCTTCCCTCAGAGTTGGAGATACTCTGTATCTCATTGTACAACTATATGCCTTCTTCAGAATACTGTATATACTATGGCCACAAGTTTTCATCATGGTGCTGATCCAGAATCCTTCCCTTGTTATTTATTCCTAATGCGATAATAATAAGCCCCACTGCTCCCGGTACCCCAGTGGCCACTTACAGCGGGAAAACCCCTAACCCCCAAAGCCCCCAAATTTTTGTTATAATAAAATGTATGAGGATAACAAATATTTACTTCTACCTTCAGGAGCTGAATTTGTAAAGAAGAGTTCCTGCAGAGCTGCTGTGATTCTTCTGGGTCTGCTGTGTCTTTTCCTCCTGACTGGACTCATAACTGTGGTTTTTCTTTGTGAGTACAACATAAATGTAATTAGCATGCTAAAATCCTCACAGGTGATGTATTTATTTTATGATGATGTGTCCAACACAGTCACCCAAAGCAAATCTCAGTGGGAAATGGAGACAGTGATGCTTCACAAGCTTGCTGACAACGTGACCAGTGAGAGAAACCAATTACAGACCAGTTACAACAATCTGGTTAAAGAGAGAGGCCAGCTCCAGAAAAGATTGGAAGACATGACTACAAACAGAGATGATCTTCAGAGAAAGCTTCAAGGTAATTATTTCTTAATGCTTGATGGCAGGTTTATCTCTAACAGCAATTTTAGTTAGTTTTTCTCATTTAATGTAGTAGTCAAAACCGACTATTAAGGATCTTGGTGCAGTGGTTAGCACATGAAGCGAGATCGATCAACTGCAGATCAGACAACAAACGACGGAGGCACCAGACAAGTGCAATCAAACGATGAGTTTATTGACACCGGAGAACAACCATCAGCATATGGCCTGTTTTGCTCTGACAAAAATACACTGGGTTCTGGTTTTATAGCATAGAGGATCACACCCCCACATACACGTCAATACAGGTCAAAAATACATTATGTACAGTCATTGTTTACAGACAAGGGTACATCTTGTACATCTCTAATAACTGTAAACAGACATATAACTTCTCTTTTTGATAACACCTTCCTTTTAAGGTAATAACTTCAAGTTTCAGGGCCTCTAAGGGCTAATAATTGACCCTCGTCACCAATCTCTAAGTAGACAGAATTGGCGCAGGTCTCAAAGAAAAGCAGAAGACACTTGGGCCTTCGCTCAGGCCTGCTGCTAGATTTAATGTGTATTGTAAGCATGCATGCAATTAACCTGCTATGTTCTCATCTTCCCTCAACATGTATCACCTGGACACTCTCACCAGTGAAGCTTAAAACCCTCTTGGATAGAACATCAACTCTAAACAAGCACAGATATGCAATGTGTATAAACTGATCATAACTACACCTGTAAATAGAAAGGTCAATGTGATGACAAACATATTCAATGCAATATGAACCCTGTAAACAATATTACTGTTAAAATAATACTCTAAAACATGTTATTAATACATTCATCATAAGGCAGATTATATGATAGCAATAAAAGAATCTCTGAATCCCAACACACAACAATCCTGTGCTCGTGGGGAGTGTGTGGAGTTTACATTTAAAAAGTAAAGTTGCAAATGTAAATGTAAATTGAGGCTAATGTGAGTGAAAATATGAACATTCCAAATATTCATATAAGCTTATTTAGACAGTTTATAGTGGGGCATTAACCTGCATAGACAAGAAACAAACTTAATATTTAACTTCTCAGTTCCAATCAAATCTGCAGACTTCTTCAGTTCTACATTTGGGAGTAAAAGACACACAGCTGAGTACAGACATGTTAATACTGGGGTTTAAGTTCAGGGTGTGTTATGCTAGAAATTGCTGTAACACCATGAAGGCTTCAAAACAAGAAGTGGACAAAAGAGAAAAGCTAATTTCTCTCTAACTTGACTTAATTAATTTTAAGTTTCAAGACCTGTGGTTTTCAGTGACAGCTGCTGACATGCACTCCCTCTGAGGTCAGAAAAAATTTAAATATTTCAGCATATACAGATTTTCACTCCATATAGTTTTAGGGAATTTGGATTTTTAAGTAAAAATGAATAAAGTGTGTGCGGTGCTTCTTTTTTTTTCTTTTTTAACGCAAGTGCTGTAAATTTCTACCACCGATTAATTCTCCAAAGCAATGGTTTTGAAAGGCTCATGATTGGGGTTATATGGATGCTACCTGTCCCCCAGTAAGACCAGATTGGTATTCTATTTTTCTTAAACAGACTATGAACAAAACGGGGTGGCCTTCAATGGTAGTTTGTTTCACATTTCTTCAATGAAGAAATCCTGGGAAGAGAGCAGACAAGACTGTCTTCAAAAAGGTTCAGACCTGATGATTATCAACAGCCGAGAGGAACAGGTGTGTGTGTGTGTCTGCAAACCTAATACAGATGTGTGCAGAACAAAGGCTAAAACAATGGATACACTAATGCATCACTTTAAGTTCTTCATGTTTACATTTAGTGTCTGTCTTTCTGAAAAAGAACTTTATGAACCAGTTCAAGAAGCGTTTGTGGATTGGACTGACCGACTCAGAGACAGACGGGACATGGAAATGGGTGGATGGGACTCGAATGAACACGAGGTTGAAATAAAAATTAAATTCCTCTCTTGTCCTTAAAGTCTTCTTATGTCATTAAGTACATTAAGTAACTTAATTTGGTTAATATCTTGTTACAGAAAGTAAAGGACTAACTGAAATGTTGAGTTTAACTTTTATAATTGTAAATAATTTCTGCATTTCAGCTACTGGAATAATGGTGAACCAAATGGTGGCAAAAATGAAAATTGTGGACACATAGATACTTACAACTCAGAAAACAGCTGGAATGATGCACCATGTTCCATTTTACACTTCTGGATATGTGAGAAGAGAGTTTCTCCATAAATTAACATCCACGACCAACAAATACTGCAGAACACAGAGCCATGAGATGAACTCCTGAAAAGAAGCTGAACAGAAAGCAGTGGACACTTACAGTAGGGAAAAAAGTATTGAACACGTCATCAGTTTTCTGAGTAAACATATTTCTAAAAGTATTATTAACATGAAATTCTCGCCATATTCCAGTAACAACCCATCCAATCCACACATGCAAGGAAATCAAATCATAGATGTCCGTAAATTAAGTCATGTCTAATAATGAAAAATTACACAAGTATTGAACACATGAAGAAGGTGCAAAAAGGCATGGAGAGTCGTGACAACAGCTGAACTCTATCAGTAATAAGAAAGCAATCCTGCCACTTAGTACAAATTAATATCTGCTGGTTCAGTCCCAACTGATGGGCTATAATAAGCTGTGTCATTACCGAGGTTTCACATAAGAAACATCTCATGATGGGTAAAACCCATGAGAGTGTTGCAACACATGTTGATGGTACTGAATGAGTGAAAACAACTATTAAAAGGCCAAGGACCACTTGTAGAGAGCTACAGAAAAACCTGAAATTAACTGATCATTTTAAAGAAAACAATAAGTAATGCACTCAACTGCCACGGCCTGTATGAACGTTCAACATGTAATACTCCATTGCTGAAGAAAAAGCATGTGAGTGCATTTAGAGTTTGCTGAACCACAATTTGACAACCCTGTGAAATACTATGAGAATATAGTCTGGTCAGATGAGGTAAAAACAGAACTCTTTTGCTTCCTTAATACACAGCTTGTTTGGAGGTCAAAAAGCACTGCATATCGACCCAAAAACACCACACCAACGATGACGTTTGGAGATGGGTTCATCGTGGTTTGAGATGATTTTTCAACATTCAGCACTGGCATGCTTCATATAATTGATGAATCTTGCCAATGTGTGTGTGTGTGTGTGTGTGTGTATGTGTGTGTATATATATATATATATATATGTATATATATATATAGAGAGAGAGAGAGAGAGAGAGAGACACCTGGAATGGCTAACCGAAGGTCGGACGGTCCTGATCCCCAAGGACCCCAAGAAGGGACCGGTCCCATCCAACTACCGACCAATAACCTGCCTCAGTACTACATGGAAGCTCCTGTCAGGCATCATATCGGCTAAGATGAACAGGCACATGGGTCAATACATGAGCGGGGCACAGAAAGGGATTGGCAAGAATACCAGAGGCGCAAAACACCAGCTACTGGTAGACAGAACGGTCAGCCGAGACTGCAAGACCAGACTGACCAACCTGTGCACGGCCTGGATTGATTACAAGAAGGCCTATGACTCAATGCCCCACAGCTGGATACTGGAATGCCTAGAATTGTACAAGATCAACAGGACCCTAAGAGCCTTCATCAGGAACTCAATGGGGATGTGGCGTACAACACTAGAGGCCAACTCCAAGCCCATAGCACAAGTCACCATCAAGTGCGGGATCTACCAAGGAGATGCTCTGTCCCCACTGCTGTTCTGCATAGGCCTGAACCCCCTCAGTGAGATCATTAACAAGACTGGCTACGGATACCGACTACGAAACGGAGTGGTTGTCAGCCACCTCCTGTACATGGATGACATCAAGCTGTATGCCAAGAGTGAACGAGACATCGATTCACTGATACACACTACCAGGCTATACAGCAATGACATTGGAATGTCGTTCGGACTGGAGAAGTGTAGTCGGATGGTAACAAAAAGAGGGAAGGTAGTCAGAACTGAGGGGATTGAACTACCAGAAGGCAACATTGCAGACATAGAGGACAGTTACAAGTACCTGGGGATCCCGCAAGCGAATGGGAACCATGAAGAGGGCGCTAGGAAAGCTGCAACCACCAAGTACCTGCAGAGGGTCAGGCAAGTCCTGAGGAGTCAGCTGAACGGTAAGAACAAGATCCGGGCCATCAACACCTACGCCCTGCCCGTGATCAGGTACCCTGCTGGGGTAATAGGCTGGCCAAAGGAGGAGATAGAAGCCACTGACATAAAGACAAGAAAGCTCCTTACCATGCATGGAGGGTTTCACCCCAAGTCCAGCACCCTGAGGCTGTATGCTAAGCGGAAGGAAGGGGGCCGGGGACTGGTGAGTGTCAGCACCACAGTCCAGGATGAGACAAGAAACATCCACGAATACATCACGAAGATGGCCCCAACTGACAGCGTGCTCAGTAAATACCTCAGGCAGCAGAAACCCAAGAAAGAGGAGGAAGGCGAGGAACCATCATGGAAGGACAGGCCCCTGCACGGTATGTACCACCGGCAGATAGAGGAGGTGGCTGATATCCAGAAATCCTACCAGTGGCTGGACAAAGCTGGACTGAAAGACAGCACAGAGGCACTAATCATGGCAGCACAAGAACAAGCTCTGAGTACAAGATCCATAGAGGCTGGGGTCTATCACACCAGGCAAGACCCCAGGTGCAGGCTGTGTAAAGATGCCCCAGAGACAATCCAGCACATAACAGCAGGGTGCAAGATGCTAGCAGGCAAGGCATACATGGAGCGCCATAACCAAGTGGCCGACATAGTGTACAGGAACATCTGTGCCGAGTATAACCTGGAAGTCCCGAGGTCAAAATGGGAGATGCCCCCAAGGGTGGTGGAGAATGACCGAGCTAAGATCCTGTGGGACTTCCAGATGCAGACGGACAAAATGGTGGTGGCTAACCAACCGGACATAGTGGTGGTAGACAAACAGAAGAAGACGGCTGTAGTGATCGATGTAGCGGTTCCGAATGACAGCAATATCAGGAAGAAGGAACACGAGAAGCTGGAGAAATACCAAGGGCTCAGAGAAGAGCTCGAGAGGATGTGGAGGGTGAAGGTGACGGTGGTCCCCGTGGTAATCGGAGCACTAGGTGCGGTGACTCCTAAGCTAGGCGAGTGGCTCCAGCAGATCCCGGGAACAACATCGGAGATCTCTGTCCAGAAGAGCGCAGTCCTGGGAACAGCTAAGATACTGCGCAGGACCCTCAAGCTCCCAGGCCTCTGGTAGAGGACCCGAGCTTGAAGGATAAACCGCCCGCAGGGGCGTGCTGGGTGTTTTATATAGACAAGGACAATGATCCGAAACACAAAGCGAAAGAGATTCTCAGCTGAAAGAAAATAAAGTTCCAGGAACAGCCCAGCCAATCGCCTGATCTGAATTGAGCTGAAAATCTATGGAAAGAACAAAAGCTCAGAGTTCATAGAAGGAGCTACAGAACCTTCAGGATTTGAAGACTGTTTGTCTGAAACACTGGGCCAAACTCACACCTGAGCAATGCAAGTGACTGGTTTTTCGATACAAGGTATCTTAAAGTAATCATCACCAACAAAGGCTTTTGTATGAAGAATTAATACATTAATACAAGTAAGAGTGTTTAACACTTTTCTTTCAGTGATTTCTCATAATTATGCATAACCTATAACTTGTTAATATCTAGGGTTTGATGTCTTTACATATGTGGATTGGAAGGGTTGTTACACATGTCTGGTGAAAATTTCCAGTCAATTGCACCTTTAGAAATATATTTACTTAGAAATGTGTTTAATACTTATTTTATACACTGTACATGGAATCATGTTTAAACAAAGGGTTTTTGTTTTGCTGTCAAAATCAAAGAATGTCGTTTCTCTCTCCTGTGATCAGACTACTGATCTGCTTTGCTGTTTTTCTTGTATAAACAACTTCATAATCCAAAAACGTATAATGTTATTTGTTTAGGTAACAATAATTAAATAAATAAACCAACCAATAAATAACTTGTTAGTTGAGAAAAGACTTCTGTGCCACTTTTCTAACCTGGAAGCTGAGTGATGGCCTATTCCTGACAAGGAGACAATCCTCTGCACTTTACATAGATGATACATCCTCCTGGCAGCAATTCCAGAGAGCAATGACCACTGTAATGATCGTCATATTCTTCATATATCCATGTTGGGCAGAGTGTAAATACCGAGGCTGAATGTCCTTTGTGCAAGCAACACACTATGTAGAAAAGTCAGCGTAGAGAAATTCAAGTAGTCAGCCTGTCTCACTCTAATCAGAGTGCTCCTTACATCACACAGTAATTTGCATTGCTTTCCCCCTACGGCTAAAAAGAATCATGCAGATGTTAAATGGGATAGTTAATCTGTGAGGTTTTGTGACATCACGCGCACGTTGCTCAAGGACACGATAAGCGATAGCGATCACATCCAATCACGTACTTCACATAGGAACTATCACAACTCCCCCCCCTCACGATGCTTATATCCTGCTGTGCCGCTGAGGGCAGCAATCATCAAAGACAGAAAGAGAATCTTTTTTTAATTCCTGTAGTGATGTGGAAATGAAGCCATGAACAAGTACTGAACCACTTCATCAATTGTATTGAAAATAGTGTAGCGGGTCAGGGCTGTTCTGGGGTTTTTGTTATTATAGTTCTGTTTACTGTTGTCATGGTGATGAGTGACGCGCTCTCTCGGCGACTGTTTTTCCGGTGAGAGAGCGCCTTTTTTTGTTGTTTATGTTGTTGCCGCGCTGAGGAGGGAGGTAGCGGCAGTGTTCTGGGCCGGTTATAAAATAAACGGGTGCTCCCAAAGAAACCTTTGTCTCCTCCGTGACTGAGCTCGCCACAATAGGTTCATTCATTCAAAGCTTTGTTTCAGTGACATCTAGTGGTGAAATAGGAGAGAGCATAATCATGTCGTCATAATCATGTGCTGAGTGTAATGAAGGTTTGTGTGAATGATACAAATACAACTTTAGAAAGATTTAGGCACTTTTGGGCCGATGGGGCGGCCTGAAGGGCCGCTGTGCACCAGCCATACAAGCCATACAATCTCTTAATGCAACTGGCCCCCTCCCATTAACGTTGCTGTGTGCTCATGCAGCTTGTAGAAAAAGTTTAGTAGGGAACAGAGGTGAGAAGTAACAGAGTAGAAATACTTTGTTACTGTACATACGTAGAATTTTCTGGTATATGTAATTTTGGGTTATGATTTGAGGGGAGTTATTATTTTATGTCACTGTGAGCCTTTAAACATCAAAATTATTTTGAGCCTCAACAATAACACCTGAAATGCAATCCTGCTTGCATATTAATCACCTGAGGATGTTGCATAAAAAGAGATGAAATAGGCGATAAAAGAAAAGTGGCGTAGTCAGGGTTTAAAGTGGGCTCTTATTTTCTTTTTTGTTTTTTGGGACACCATCTGTAAGTTGCGTTTACAGTACTTCAGCATCTGGCTAGCCCTACTGAAGATGAGCGAGCATAAAGGTAGCAATGATTTTTAAGTGGCAGAAAATTTCAAATGCAATGTTTCTATCAGCTCAGCAAACAGCAAACACACAAACTGTTTGTGTGCAGTTTTTGGTAAAGTGTGTTGTTAGCTAAAAGTCCAGCTGCTGCAGTTCAAAGAGAGAACAAAGAAAGAGCTAACATCACTGAGAGATGGAGAAAGATACGAAAGACAGGACAGGAGAGGAAGAAGAGATTTAAAGGTAAGGATTGCTCAATCCTATTTGATAAAGTGGAAATTTAAAGCTTACATATAAGTTGACGTAAAGCAGACTGTTATTTAAAGGTTGCATTAAAATAGTAATACTAATAGGATAAAGAGGTTAGTTTGCTATAGTGTGATGGATTTAAAATCTTTGTTATTGGTGCACAGTGGCTGTGGTGTTACATGAAGAGTAGCAGAGATTAATATGAATGTTAGCTGATAATGTTTAGTGTCAGTTTTGGCTGGTGGTCATGGGCCACTTCCAATAAAATGGCACGAGACTGGAGTAAAATACATCCATCAAATGGAAGACTTTATTAAAGAGAATACATGTTGACACACCAACACATAGAAAGAATCCAACCCCCTCAAAAACAGCTGTCTTCCTTTTATACTCTACCTGATTCAGGTGAGCATATGGAAAACATCAACCTCCCCATGAGAAAACATCAACCACAATATACCACATGATAGACATATTCCAATTTGTAACAAGTCCTATAAATAATTCAATAACATATGAACTTCAACCACTTCTATATAAATTAAAACGCCTTAACCACACTCCCCTAGCCTGGCACATTGGTTTGCTCCAGGACTGAACTGCTTTTACTCTTTTGCTCCACATCCTCCAAAAGAAGCCACCAGGAAAGGCGAGTACTGTTACCACTACAATAATCTATCTAGGATACTGCATGTGAGAAAAAAATGGTATAATTTCCAAATTTTGACATCTGACGGAGTCTGAGGGAAGGACAGATTTGCTACTCTGAAACAAATTCATGGTAAAACGGTATCAAATAAATTTGTGAGTGTCAGGAGAATCTGAAAACATATTGGCAAAGGGCTTATGTCTCTACATTGCATCGTTTGTGATTCGAACACCTGTCCGGGTAGAGACTTCCAGCTCTGATTTTGAGTGAAATTTGTTAGCTAGAGTGGTACACTCTTGATTGCATTGCAACCATAGCAATGCATGCAAGTATAAAAGTTAGAAATAGCAGAATACTGAGCAAGAAAGAGCAGAATAGCAGAATGGTTAAAATAGCACAAAATTTGCAGAAGTAGTATAGACCAAAACACATACATAAGCAACTTGAAGAAAAGAGGAAGAATGACGAATGGACAGAAACAGAACATGATGGAGTGAATTGTTTACAGAAATCACACAATTAATTATCAGCTGGGAGACACAGCAAGATAGAGATCACAACATGACACACTGACAAAAATAACTATGAGAAATTCTTTTTGTTTTGTCCATGAATAACACCATGTTGTGACAGAATTCACAATTGTTTTGAGACAATAAGCAGGCATTTAAGTACAAAGACAAAGCAACAGAACAAGACTGTGATATCTCATAAAGATTGCATTTCAGTAAAGTCTTAATGCATGCTCAATCATCCAGGTAAGGAAATCCCAAAGAGTTGATTCTGTTCATCTGGACGTAGCTTTTTAAGTGGGAGAAACGTTTCTTCACTCATCCATGTGACTTCTTTAGTCTCAGCTGACTGCAGCTTTCCCCAATCTTATTAAACGTACATTTGCATAATGACTGAAACTAGCGCCCCTGGTGAACATTGGGCTGTGATGTCAGGTTCTTGATTATTAATATGCAAATTGAACATTCATCAACAACCACTGATCAAAGACCAATGTGCCAAAAATTGGTCCAATCCAAGGATCAGGCCATTCTTTCAATGATATGGATGCACACATTCTGGACAGGGAGGAACGCTGGTTAAGCGGGTAATGAAAAGTGACAAGGGAAAGACCATCTCTAAATCTAGGAGGGAGGCTGAGGGTACATCTCTTACCATCTCTTGCCATTTTACAGTGCTCTAATTGAAGCCATTTCCCAACTTTTGCATCCCATGTCCCATGGAAAGTATTCACTTTATAAACATATTCTAATATATAATGTTTTAAGATTTAACATGCAGTGGCCTTCTCTCCTGTTTTTATTCATACTTCTAAAGCATGATATATTTTAAACTCTGTCAAGTGGAAAAAGTGCTGCAGCTAGTGCTGTGTGCATATTCAGATACAAAGACAAATGGAGTCATAACCCCAAACACAGTCCTGAGGAGTGCCATCAGATCTCAGTTTCCTGTTAAAAAGAGAACTGCTTGTGTCAATATATTTTCACACAGTTCAGAGCTACTACACACAACTTCAGAGACACTCGCAAAACACTGATTACCTCAGAGACTTAAAGACCAAACGAAACCGCCAATACAGATAAAATCATGGATGAAGTCTATGTGAATACAGAGGAAGTATTAGGTTGTCGCAGGAAGTCTAAAAGGGAGCATAAAACTGTGGAATCCATTTATATGAATAATGGAGTGATCCA
This sequence comes from Oreochromis niloticus, assembly GCF_001858045.2. NCBI lineage: Eukaryota > Metazoa > Chordata > Actinopteri > Cichliformes > Cichlidae > Oreochromis > Oreochromis niloticus. Next base: position 27,614,352 of record NC_031971.2, read on the forward strand.
AACTGTACAACGTAAAACAACTGGACCTGCACCCCCAGGTAAAAACCACAAACCTATCTATAGATATTACAATTACATGTTGCTAAAGTTTTGTGCACAAATCTAAAACTAAAACTGAGAATTCTATACAAATTGTCTGAAAAACAAACAAACACTCAATTCAGTAAAAAGTAATCTAGAGTCTGGCTTGCTGTAGAGTTACTGTAGTTGTGAATTTTTCGTTGGGAGTTAATTTAGACTGAGATATACGGTCTTGTTTCGTTTTTATCCTGGTTTACACTCGGCTGTTTTCCACAATGTGTGGGTTTTTTCAGTTTAGTTTTAATTTAATGTTTGTATTTACTTTAGTTTTGATTATTTTCGGTGTTAGTTTAAACTTAAACCATTTGGAAGGAAGAGAAGAGAAAACATTACAATATAAATACTTTGTAACTAATGGTATTTGTTTCGCTGCCACCAAGACCCATCCTCAGATGCAAGTCTCACATACTACTTTTTAGATAAAAATAGCAATTGGTGTTATAATAAAATGTATGAGGATATAAACATTTTTTATGATTAGACATATAACAAATATTTACTTCTACCTGCAGGTTCTGAAGTTTTAAAGAAGAGTTACTGCAGAGCTGCTGTGATTCTTCTGGGTCTGCTGTGTCTTTTCCTCCTGATTGGACTCATAACTGTTGTTTTTCTTTGTGAGTACAACATAAATGTAATTAGCATGCTAAAATCCTCACAGGTGATGTATTTATTTTATGATGATGTGTCTAACAGTCACCCAAGGCAAATCTCAGTGGGAAATGGAGACAGTGATGATACACAAGCTGTACGACAACGAGACCAGCGAGAGAAACCAGTTGCAGACCAATTTCAACAATCTGGTTAAAGAGAGAGACCAGCTCCAGAAAAGATTGGAAGACCTGACCACAAACAGAGACGACCTTCAGAGAACGCTTCAATGTAATTATAGATTAATGCTTGATGGCCGATTTATCTCTAAAAGCATTTTTGGCTCTTTAACACTTTAACAAATGTAGCTTTTTTAAAAGCATGGTGAGGCAAGAATCCTGGGTTTGTGTGGTGTGTGTGAAGGTTCCATGGTTTCGCTCATTCTCTAGTGGGTTATGATAATTGGTGAATTCAAAATTCCCCATCGGTGTGAATGTAGTTGCAAATGGTTGTCTGTCTCTCTGTTACCCCTGCGTCAGACTGCCAATCTGCCCCTGCAGCTATGCCAGCCCCCCGTGACCAAGATAAGCACTATAGAATGGATGGACAGATCTTGAGAAAGGCCTTTGAAAAGTAAAGTTGTAAATGTAATGTAAATTTAAACTAAGCTTAATGTGAGTGAAAATATGAACATTCTATATGTTCATATAAGCTTATTTAGACCGTTTATAATAGTTTAACCTGCATAGAGAATTTTTTTTTGTCTTTAACTGACTTCTTAGCTCCAATTATATCTGCAGCCTTCTTCAGTTCTACATTTCTTACACAGCTGAATATAGTTGCGTTAATACTGTAAGGCTTATTTAATGCTTGTAACACCATCAAGACTTCAAAACAAGAAGAGGACAAAAGAGAAAGCTCATTTCTCTCTAACTTGACCGAATTCATTTTAATTCTCAAGTGGTGATTTTCAGTGACAGTTGATGACTCGAACAACATTATTAGAGACGAAAGCACTCTCTCTGAGGCCACACAACATAAAATTGTAAAATGTTTAACATATACAGCTTTTAAGCACATAAAGTTTCAGGGAATTTAGATTAGGATTTTACATAAGACTGGATAAATTGTGCATAGTAATATATATTCTCTCTCTCTCTCTCATATATATATATATATGTATATATATATATATATATATATATAGATATATATAGATATAGAGATATATCTATATATATCTCTATAGATAGATATATATCTATCTATAGATAGATATATATATTTTATTTTTTTAAATTGAAGTGCTTTGAATTTGTACCACTGATTGCTTCTTCCAGTTATGAGCCTTCTTTAAAGGGTCGTAACTGCGATTCTATGTATGCTACCTATCACAAAGCAAGAACAAATTATTATTCTGTTTTTCTTCAACAGATTGCCGAGAAAATTGGGTAGTTTTCAGTGATAGTTTGTACCAAGTTTCTTCAGAGAAGAAATCCTGGGAAGAAAGCAGACGAGACTGTCGCCAAAAAGGTGCAGACCTGATGATTATCAACAGCCGAGAGGAACAGGTGTGTGTAGAACAAAGAATTAAACACTGAATGAAAACAGCTGATACACTGATGCATCACTTTAAGTTCTGCATGTTTACATTTCGTTTCTCTCTTTCTAAAAAAGAACTTTGTGAACCAGCTCAAGAAGCATTTGTGGATTGGACTGACTGACTCACAGACAGAGGGGACATGGAAATGGGTGGATGGGACTCGAACAAGCACAAGGTTGAAATAAAAATAAAATCTGTCTTTTCACCATAAAGTATTTTTGTGTGATTGTGTACTTTAACCAAATTAATTTGGTTAATAGCTTACTGAAAACAAAAGACTGACTGAATCGTTGAGTTTAATTTTTATAATTTTATCTGTATTTCAGCTACTGGAATCAGAGGAATAAAGAGCCAAATGGTGGCACACGGCAAAATTGTGGAGAGATAGATAATTACAATTTTGAAGACAGCTGGAATGATGCACCATGTTCCAATGGACAATTCTGGATATGTGAGAAGAGAGTTTCTCCATAACTTAACATCCATGCCCAACAAATACTGCAGAACACAGAGCCATGAGATGAATTCCTGAAATGAAGCTGAACAGAAAGCAGTGAACACTTACAGCAGGAAAAAAAAGTATTCAACACGTCACCAATTTTCTGAGTAAACATATTTCTAAAGGTATCATTGAAATAAAATTGTGTCAATAACAACCCATCCAATCCATACATGCAAGGAAATCAAACCATAGAGGTCTGTAAATTAAGTCATGTGTAATAATGAAAAATGACACAGGGAAAAGTTATTGAACCCATGAATTGAACACCAGGTGAACTCTATCAGTAATAAGAAAGTAATCCTGCTACTTAGTGCAAATTAATTTCAGCTGGTTCAGTCTATAAAAAGGGCTATAAAAAGCTGTGTCATTACCGAGGTTTCACCAGAGAAACCTCTCACGATGGGTAAAACCAATGAGGTCTCTTGAGACTGTTGCAACATCTCTGCCACTTCTGACTTCTTCATTCTGTACCACAGTTCCTCTCTTGGCACCCTAAATATTCTTTCTCTAGATCCACAAAGACATTTATGCAGTACTGATCTGGTGAAGACATAGTTCATACTTGATCACTGTCCTCATAAATGTCTTGCAGATACATCTCTGCCACCCAGGAGCTACTTATGTAATACCCCAGTTCCTCTTTTGATTCTCAGAGCAAGTGACTGTTTTTCTCTTGTAGCAAAGGTGCACAACAAAAACTGTGGCTGAAGATGTGCTGTCATTTAACATGAAAAGAATATCAAATAAAACTTCACTGACGACCTATGTATTGTTAAATAAGTTAAAGCATTTTGTGTTTTAGTATCATGCTAAAGGATATTTCAGCTTGCAGTCTGAGGGGGGCAGGGATCAGACTATTAATCTGCTGTACTGTGTTTTTCTTGTATAAAAAGCTTTGCAATCCAAAAAGTTATGTTATTTGTTTAGGTAACAATAATTAAATAAATAAACCAACTAATAAATAACTTATTAATGAAGAAAAGACTTCTGTACCACATTTCCTAACCTGGAAGCTGAGAGATGGCCTATTCCTGACAACGACACAATCCTCAGCACTTTACATAGATGATGCATTCTCCTGGCAGCAATTTCAGAGCAGTGACCACTCGTAATGATCTTCATATGCCCTTGTACAAGCAACACACTGTGTAGAAAAGTCAGCGTAGAGAAATTCAGGCAGTCACCCTGTCTCACACTAATCAGAGAGCTCCTTACATCACACAGTGTTGTTAATTTGCATTGCTTTTTCTCCAACTTAATTTTAACTTAATTTAATTTTAATTTTATTTAGACAGAGGGACAATACATAATGAACATTAACAAATGTAAATATGCCAGATTATAGCCTTAGGCTAATTTCCATCTGCAGACCCTCTGGCAGGTTGGTGTTACACACAACTTAGTATAAACATACAGAGACACTATTTACAGATCATGTGACAAGGACAAAAACAGTGATCACATCATATTAGAACAAACAATGACAAGAAGAGTGGACAACAGAGGACAATAGAGAGAACAATAATGGAAACACATCAATTATATTGCACAATCCCCAATATTATACATGCCCTGACTGTCCTGATATTACACTGACCCATTACAATAGTTGTTTCCCTTTTTGTAATACATTGAACTCTTTTTCATGTCCAATATAAAGCATGATTAATTAAACATGATTACGTGTTTGTGTGTCCCTCAGCCAACCTTTTAAGTGACTCTTAAAGATGGGGAGACTTGTACTTTCCCTCACTGACAGTGGAAGACTATTCCAGAAGCTCACTCCCTCATATAATAGAGCATTCTGTGAAAAGGTGGTCCGTCTAAATGGCAATTCACAATCACCTCTAACAGTGGCTCGAGTCAATCGAGACCTGGCAACACTGCTAGACTTTTGTTTAATTAGATCACTCATTGGTGGAGGCACCAGACCATGTATAACTTTGTATATTAGACAGGCAGATTTAAATAATTTGAAATTAGTAAAATTTAGAAACTTGTATTTATCTAAAATTTGACAATGATAATATGACAAAAGTTTCTTATCTAATATTTTCAATGCTCTTTTGTTGCATTATCAGGGACCAAGCAGTAGGGCATAAAGGACACAGGTGTTTTATAAAAAAAAAAAAAAAAGGGGGTTTATTGACTCAAAAATATGAAAAGATGTTTAACAAAGCCAAAAAAACCTAAACATTAAACAGGCAGACCAATAAAAGAGGTCAACTCAATAAACTAAACTCAAAATAACAATTAACAAAACCTCAAACAAACATAAGACAAACTGACCTCCTGAAATGACACAGTGGGAACTTAAATACTCAGTGGCGTGTCTAGAAAGTTTTTGTTGGGAGGGGCCAGGTAGGGGCACAGATTTGGAGAAGGGTGGCAGATGTAATTGGCAGATAATGTTAAAAAAAAAAATTCTACCAACCGTTAACCATAATTCAATAACCCTATAAACCTAATAACCAAATGTGCTTTTAACTCTTATTAGAATGAGACTTAAACCACTACCGTGCAAAGTTTTTAGATACTGCGTTGATAAAGTACAAGAGATACAATCAGTGCTTTGTCTGTGTTTATTCAGCATTCAAGGACAGCAATATTTGCATAGTATTTTTACTGACATATAGTGCACATATGTTTTGGGCAAAAACATTTTTGAATATTAAATACAAACATTTTTAACATACAATTGGCAAATTAGCCAATGCCAATGCAAAACTTTATCTGCCTATTAAAAAAAGAAGATAATCTTCTCACAAACTGGTGTTTGATTTTGAAACAGGAAAAAAGTGGGGAAACAAATGAAAAGACTAACATTTGAATGAAACCTGAAAGCAAGTAAATACTTTCTATGCTGCCTTGTACATTTTACGTCAGATAAAAACTTTGTTTGCAAGATTCAGATAATTATTTAATAAAAGCTAGATATTTTAAATGAGAATAAGAAAGAAAAGTATTTCTTTGTGGCCCCCTCTCCCTGTTAATGCCCTACCTGGCCCCCTGGCATAACTTTGCTAGACCCGCCCCTGCACAGTTACCAGTTGTCAGCTACTTAGAAAAGGATCCTGGTGTTATTTGTCTCTCAGAAACAGTTCATAACTTCCCTTCAACTCATTCATGTCACCTAAAAGGTAAACCTGTTTCTCCATCACCAGTTCAGCTCTGATGATTCAGTAAGGACATCTCCTGGTTTCATCTTCATGTTTCCCTCTCACCACATATCCAAACCGATATCATGACCAGCAGCTTTACAGCTGTGGCTCCAGCAAACATCGGCTGATACTAGAAGTTAATATTAAATAAATTCTAACAACAGCTGATCAAGTTTAAACGTGCTGCCGTTGTTTAGCGCGACCTCCGCTGGTTTCCTCTTTCTGGCGCAAAGTGGGCGATAAATAAACAAGAGAGAAAAGCCGATCAGCTGATCACTGATCAGTTTCATGATTGAAGTAGCAACAGAAGAGGGAGGGGGAGAGAATGAGAGAAGAAGAGGCAGCTGTGCAGCGTAAACACACAGAATAACTCCAGCTTTGCGTCTTTTTCCATTCTAGCTAAAGTCCGGGACAAACTGCGTCCCTTCTCAGCTCAATACGAAATGCGTAATATTTTCTCTGAATACGGGACCATTCCATTTTTTAAGGAGCCGTTGGCAACTCTACTAACTAACCTTATGAATAAAACAAAGTTCACTATCAGTAACATCATAGCACCTGCCCAGCTGTATATAAACTCTGTCATGCTAGCTAGTACACAGTACGAGTTATTGTAACTGACTGTAAAAAGTCAGCACAACGAAAATAAACTCCACCTAAACTTGGTTTATATCTGACCCAGACAGACTGCAGGTCATAACTTCTTACCTGAAGTTCAGTTCACCTGATACTCGGACCGGCGCCCACCTCGGGTCTCTCCTCCTCCTGCCTCCCCTTCCCTCATCCACCTGCTGGCCTCTGTGCAAGCTCCGCCATAGCCACCACCAAACAACTGAGTTATTTTTGCACATCGGCCAGCATCTGGCCAATCCACCACCTCTCATTGTTCATGCCGTTACAAAATGCCCGGTATGCCCGATGGCCAGTCCAGCTATGTTAACCTGCAACCAAATCTGCTGCTCCATACAGCAATGTTATGACTTGGATTATATCTTATAACTCATAACTCTTATGCTAGCTCCCCCCAGTAGCCTACTGTCTGAAGTATTCGACGGTTGCAATAATTCTTTAAGTGTTATTTTTTCCTTGGTATTCTAATTTCACCGAAGTTTACTAATCTCAACAAACTTAATATTACTTACCAGGACATTTATTCTCTCCTCTTTTTCTTTCGTCGAAAAATTGTTTTCTGTGGTGCCGTTGTTCCCAGAACACCGTCTTTCGTGCTTGGCTCTCCTTCCTTTGCTAACGTCATGCTCAAAGTGCAGAAGCCGATGCTGCATTCACTTACACTCGGATATCTGAGCTTCACTGTGAAAACATAATCGTACATTTGATATTTGATTGAATTTTATTGTTTTAGCTTCGGGGTGGCACCTGGGGTGGCCAGTCTGGTTGGGGGGGTGGCCTGTGCCCCCCGAGGCCACCCCACTGGACACGCCACTGTAAATACTGGCTTAGCTAAACCAAATGACACACAAGGGGGAAAACAAAATGGCAGCCATATAACCAACTAATACAAAACAATTAAACAAACTTGAAACACCCCCCCGCTCCGGCATTGAAGCATGTGGTTTCATCCAATTAGGTTGTCAGTGGTACTTCAGCTCTCCCAGCCCTTTGCAAAACCTTCTACCAGCCAGGAAGGAGAAGCCAAACCCCAGGTAACTCAAAGAAAGAAAGATGTATTATTATAACATAAAACAGAACGTTGACCTTGCAGTGTTAATATGTGTGCACACCATATAAACATCGGAAGGTGTAATGAAAAAAAAATTTAACTTAATAAACAAACGATATTGGACAATAAGTAGAATTACATTTAAAGTAGTGACTACAAAGTAAACTAAAGTGAATCAACTGGTGGTGAGGTGTGGAGCTTACAATGTGTGGCTTGCCATCACTTGCATACTTCGATTGGCCCAATAGCAGCGAGACTAGTATAGGACCAACTTGTAATACAGTATTCAATATGAGCCAGTATCACAGAGTGCAGGAATGTAATCGCTGTTGTGTCTGTTCAGGTTGTGTGGATATGTCTAAAGTTCCGTATATTAACATTTACAGTTTTCACTACTTTTTTAACATGTTTTTTTAAGGGATAATTTCGAGTCTAGTAGCACTCCCAAATACTTAAATTCCTCAGCATTAATTAGTTCTTGTGCACCCAGGCGACCTTTTACTGCAACCACGGTTGTTTTAGGTTTACTAAAAAACATTGATACCGTCTTTTTCTCCAACGAATAAAATAATTATGCAAATGTTAAATGGGACGTGACATCAAGCACACATTGCTCAAGGACGTGATAAGCGGTAGCAAAACAATGTCTTAATAATCATGTGCTGAGTGTAATGAAGGTTTGTGTGAATGACATAAATACAACTTTGGAAAGATTGATTGATTGATCAGTTGGAAGAAAGTGTGCTTGGGGAAACGGAGGATGTGCTGGGATGGTAGGGTGTGCTTTTGTAACTAGGCCGGGGTGTGATTATGTACGTGTTGGGGATTTAAAGATTTTTAATGATAAACAATATTTTTTCCACTGTTTGTGTTTATTTTCTTTCCGACAAATTTCGACCAGTCATGTGATTCAGTCAGATAAATAGAACAGTACAACAATTATAACTTACTTACAATTATAACTTACTTATTTTTAAAATCACCAGTATCTGTTTCAAACAATATTTATACTATAACTATATTTTCATGATTTTTTTTCTAGTTTTTTCTTTCTCATCTTCTTAGCATCGGAGATGGCCGAGCAAGCCATAATTCTTCCAGTACTCTTGCCTTCTCGTCTCCATCTCATCTTCCTCCTACAAATACTTTGTTACTGTACATAAGTAGAATTTTCAGATATCTATCCTTTTGGTTTTGACTTGAGGGGAGTTATTATTTTACATCAGTGTGCCTTTAAACATCAAACCGATTTGAGCATCAACAGTAACAAATGAAAGGCAATCCTGCTTGAGTATTAATCACCACAGGATGTTGCATAAAAAGAGATGAAAGAGGCAAGAAAAAAAATGTGTTCCATAGTCAGGATTTAAAGTAGGCTCTTTTTTGTCTTGCCTTTTGATTTTTCTTTGACACAACACCGGAACGACTGCAGGTGTCTTTAAGTTGCAGTTGCGGTACTTCAGCATCTAGCTAGCCCTATAGAAGATGAGCGAACATAAAGGGAGTTGTGGTGGACCACTGGAGGGCTCCACTCACACCCAGTTCTCAGGAAGTGTTGTTGCTATGTTTTGGAGGGAAAAGTGTTCAGTTGTGTTGTGATGAGGAATAAACGAGGAGTGTTAATCGAGAGCTCTCGTGTCGTCTGTGTTTAGCTCCACATTGGTGACCCCTGACTCGAACATGCTGCAGTCCGATGGTGGCACCGACTCCGCTCTGGATGCATCAGCAGCCGCCAGCCCTCTGCCTCCGGCTGCAGCTGCGTTTGCTGTGCCGCTCGAGCTGCTGGACTTTTGGCTTCACGATCCCCCGTCGTGGTTCGTGCACGTGGAGGCTCAGTTCGCCCTTCGTGGCATCTCGGCTGACGACACGAAATATCACCAGGTGGTGGCCTCTCTCGACCCGCTAGCCACCCGTCGTGCGTTGACTCTCCTCCGGGACCCACCCGCCCGAGGGAAGTACGCCGCCCTTAAGGAGCTGCTTCTTCGGCGCTATGCCCTCTCCGACGCAGAGCGAGCCGAGAAGCTCCTCTCCCTCTCAGGCCTGGGTGGCGGTACGGCTCTCAAACTGATGGAGCGCATGCTGTCCTTTCTCGGTCCGGACGACGGGGGATTCCTGTTCGTCCACATCTTCCTCCGACAGCTGCCGGCGGCCGTGAGAGCCGGCCTTGCCAACTCTCCACTTCTGGGCACGAAGGATTATCGCTCCCTGGCTGAGGACGCGGATCGTATTCTCTTGGCTACCTGCGCTTTCCACGATCACGACCTAGTTCCAGCCTCGCCGGCAGCGCCTTCTACTTCCCCGCTGACCTGCCCCGATGTGTCCGCTCCTTCGCTGGCGGCAAAGGTCGCAGCACAGCGACACCGCGGACGGGACCTCTGTTTCTACCATCAGCGTTTTGGCCCCAGAGCGCGCCGGTGCTTGCTGCCTTGTGCTTTTCCGACCCTGGGACACGGGCCCCGACAGCGCGCTGTAGCGGCCGCGACCGCTGGCGACAAAGAAAAACTGCTCTTCATAGAAGACTCGCGCTCCGGGAGACGTTTCCTGGTCGACTCCGGCTCCCAGAAGAGCCTCCTTCCCCCGTCCGGCGCCGACAGTTTAGCAGCGGGCTGCGGACCGCAGCTTATTGCGGCTAATGGCTCTCCCATCGCAACGTTCGGGGAAAGGTTCGTGACTGTTTGTTTTCATGGTCGGGATTTCCAATGGACCTTTGTTGTTGCCACTAGCTCTGTACCTATTTTGGGCGCTGATTTTCTTTGTGCCCACGGACTGCTGGTCGATGTCGCTAACAGACGCTTAATCGACGCCCAGTCTTTTTCTTCAGTGCCCTGTTTCACTCGCGCCATCGAGCCCCTGAATCGGGCTAATTTGGTGACTTCTGGGAATGTTTTTCAGCGTTTGCTCTCTGAGTTCCCTTCACTGACTGTTCCTAATTTCTCAAACACGGCAACGAAGCACGGGGTTGAACATTATATTCCGACGGTCAGTCCCCCGGTGTTCGCACGCGCGCGCCGCCTCGACCCCGCGAAACTCTCCGTCGCTCGGGAAGAGTTTGCCGCTATGGAGCGCCTCGGCATTGTGCAGCGCTCGAATAGTGCCTGGGCCTCTCCGCTACACATGGTGCCCAAGTCCGACGGTCGGTGGCGGCCGTGTGGGGATTTTCGCCGTTTGAATAATGTCACGGAGAACGACCGTTACCCCATTCCCCACATACAGGATTTTTCCGCCCACCTCGCCGGCACCTCGATTTTTTCTAAAATTGACTTGGTGCGGGGGTATCACCAGGTTCCCGTGCGCGCCGAAGACGTCCCAAAAACTGCCGTTATTACCCCTTTTGGCCTGTTTGAATTTTTGCGCATTCCGTTCGGCCTGAAAGGCGCCGCCCAGACTTTTCAGCGGTTGATGGACTCTGTCTTGCGCGGGCTGCCTTTCGTCTTCGTGTACCTTGACGATATATTGGTGGCCAGCTGTTCTGAGAGTCAGCACGCGTCACATTTGCGTCAGGTTTTCCAGCGCTTGGCGGCACACGGCCTGATCGTCAACCCCTCCAAGTGCCAGTTCGGCTTGCCGGTTCTGGATTTCTTGGGCCACCGCATTTCCGCTGACGGTGTGGTTCCGTTGCCGGAAAAGGTCCAGGCCGTTTCGGCTTTGCCGCGTCCCGCGTCCGTTAAAGCGCTGCAGGAGTTCTTGGGGATGGTCAATTTCTACAACCGTTTTCTCCCCAGAGCTGCGCACCTGCTGCAGCCTCTCTATGCTGCTTTGAAGGGTAAAACTGCTAAGGACCCGATTGATTGGCTCCCTGAACGCATCCAGGCATTTTCTGAGGCCAAGGCCGCGCTGGCAAACGCCGCCCTGCTGGCCCACCCGTTTCCGTCGGCGGAGATTGCGTTGACCACCGACGCGTCAGACGTGGCGGTGGGCGCAGTGTTGGAGCAGCGGGTCTCCGGTGTCTGGCAACCGCTTGCCTTTTTCAGTCGCACGCTTAGGGACAGTGAGCGCAAATATAGCGTTTTTGACAGGGAGTTGCTGGCCCTGCACCTCGCGACCCGGCATTTTCGTTTTTTTCTAGAGGGTCGGAGTTTCACCGCGTACGTCGATCATAAACCCTTGACATTCGCGATGTCCAAGGTCTCTGACCCGTGGAGCGGGCGCCAGCAGCGCCAGCTGGCATCCATTTCCGAGTTCACAACTGACATTCAGCACGTGGCTGGTAAGTCCAACTGCTGACTGTCTATCCCGCACGCTGGTTTCTCCCGTTTATGTTGGCATAGACTTTGACGCTATGGCCGCTGACCAACGGGCGGACCCGGATGTCCTTGCCCTTCGGTCTGAGCAAACGGGCCTTGTACTGGAGGACAGACCCGTGTGGAACGGCGGGCCTAGCCTGCTTTGTGACGTTTCCACCGGCCGACCACGCCCTGTAGTTTCACTTTCGTGGCGTCGTCGCGTTTTCGACTCCGTACACGCCCTCTCTCATCCGGGCGTCCGGGCCTCGGTCAAGCTGGTCAGCTCTAGGTTCGTTTGGCCGGGCCTTCATAAATCGGTGAAAGGCTGGGCAGCAGCGTGCATCCCATGCCAACGCGCTAAGATCCATAGGCACACACAGGCGCCCCTCGAATCCTTCCACGTTCCAGGGAGGCGTTTTGATCATGTACATGTGGATCTGGTTGGTCCCCTGCCGCAGTCACAAGGTTTCACGCACCTTTTGACTGTGGTGGACCGCACAACCCGCTGGCCTGAGGCGGTGCCTCTGGCGTCCACTACAGCAGCAGCAGTGGCCAGGGCATTTTTGTCAACGTGGGTTTCGCGTTTCGGTCCCCCCGCCGACATCACCTCAGACAGGGGCCCCCAGTTCGTTTCCGAGCTTTGGTCTGCCATGGCTGACGGCCTGGGCGTCAAGGTCCACCGAACCACTGCGTACCACCCGCAGGCCAATGGGATGTGCGAGCGTTTCCACCGGTCGCTTAAGGCCGCGTTCCGTGCTTCTCTCACGGATGGCAACTGGGTTGACCGCCTTCCATGGGTTTTACTGGGGTTGCGCTGCGCGGTTAAAGAAGACCTCGGGGTTTCCCCGGCTGAACTTGTCCTCGGTCAGCCCCTCTGGGTCCCCGGGGAATTCTTGCCCGAGAGCCCACCCCCGTGCTTCGCTCCCTCTGTGCTGTCTCTCCGTCCCCCGAGAGACTCGTTTTCTCTTCCTGGCCCAGTGCACCATTGTCTGCCCGACACCTTTGTTCCGAGGTCGTTGGACTCTTCGCAGTTTGTTTTCGTCAGGCATGACGCTCATAGGCCTCCGCTGCGTCCACTGTATGACGGCCCCTTTAGGGTTGTTCAACCGGGCCGGAAGCATTTCCTTTTGGACTTTGGGGGTCGTCAGGAGACTGTTTCTATTGACAGACTTAAGCCGGCACATGTGCTGCAGGATGATCAGTTGGTGCCGGCTCAGGCCCCCCGCCGTGGCCGCCCGCCTTCCACTGGACTGGACAACCCTGCTTCTTCTTCTGGGAGCACCCCCCACCTGGTGGGGCCCGAGCTATCTTCAGCTTCTCCTGGCCGCCCATGCCAGCCTGGTCCTCAGGCTCGTTTTCCCTCAGCCAGCTCTCCACCTCCCCGGTTCAGCCGTTCTGGACGTTTGATTAAAGCGAGGGTTCTGGACTAGGGGATGACCCTACTGGGTGTTCGAGGGGGGTATGTGTGGTGGACCACTGGAGGGCTCCACTCACACCCAGTTCTCAGGAAGTGTTGTTGCTATGTTTTGGAGGGAAAAGTGTTCAGTTGTGTTGTGATGAGGAATAAACGAGGAGTGTTAATCGAGAGCTCTCGTGTCGTCTGTGTTTACCTCCACAGAGTAATGATTTTTAAGTGGCTGGTACCGTAATTTCAGATGCAATGTTTTGCTCAACAAACACACAAACTGTTTGTGTGCAGTTTTTCATAAAGTGTGTTGTTAGCCAAAAGTCCAGCTGCTGCTGAACTTTTATTGAAGTATTTTTACACTAGTATCTGTACTTCTACCACCTATGATTACACGTCCAAAATGGCCGATCAATTAAATCACTACTGATCCAATCTAGTCGCTGACATGCCAGTTTTCAGTGCTTAACCACCTCACTCAAAATCTGCTGATGTTGACCCAACAGAACCCCTTGCCTAGATGATCGCACAGCTGCCGAGTCTGCAGACTGGACCCAAAAGGCAGACTCAGAGCAGGTGCACTGTTGCTATATTTATCTTGTGTCGCTTGATCCTGATGTTCTCTCCCTCCAGTGCTGGTCTCCTACCAAGTCTCTGATGGGTTAGGGTCACCACCAGCCTCCAGAGTCTCCTTCGTTGCCATTGACGGCCAGTTGCTTCATTGCATTTGATAGACTGTCCCTGGAAGAATTACGGTGTGTTCACACCGAACGCGATAGAGGCGGCCAGAGCGTCAGGTTTACATGTAAAGTCAATGGAAAGAGCGCGATGACACGCGATTGCGCGTCCGGCGAAAATTCGGAGGCAGATTTGCGTCGCCAAAACGCCAAAACGCCTGAAACGCGCGTCAGTGTAGTGCGTGGGGCGCGTTTGACTCGCGAAAAAAACCACGCGCGTGAATTTTTGTGTTGCATTTTGTGCATACGCGTGTTTCGCCTCTACCGCTCGAGTTGGAAAATCTGAACTCCAGCGTCAAATCGCACCGCGACAACCAATCAGGAGCCTGGTGACGTGGCTGTGACCTAGGTCAAAGGGGCAGATCCAGCCAAAGCCCTTCATTCTTCAATGGAGGGAAGGCTAATCAACGCCGTAGCAAACAACCCGGAGCTGTACGACACCAGCTGCTTTCTGTACCGAGACAGGAATATAAAGGACCGAGCTTGGAGGAAGATATGTGAAGAGATCGGGCAACCTGGTAAGTTCATTAATTTCTCTTTTTACATTTTTCACTGACCCGGGGAAGCCGCACAAAAGCTAGCAAGCCACCGCTATTTTCCCACTGATGTACAAATACCGTTCTGCTTTTATGCATGTTGTCATATAGGAATATATTTTGTTTATTAATAAACAGCACACAGTGGTCCCGCTCATCCGTCACTGCCTTGCTTTTTCGCTGATTTCTTTTTCTTTTTTTTTTTGCACAGTACAGCATTGCATTCTGCAGCCTGATTGACAAATCTCCTCCGTGCTGTGTCTCCTGCGCTTGTCAAATTTATCATGTTTTGTTTTGATAACCATCAACATCCAATAGATAAAACAGCACAAAAACACCCATAACTATGACCCTCATTCGGAAATAGACACCTGCACCGCGAGGGAAAAAGGCGCACGAAAGTGGCAGGCAGATGAAGACAAAACGCGGCATAATACTTTTACGTTTTGCAATCTACAAAGGTTTGCACTTTGAGAATCACATTGTGAGAACTATGACTAATGTTCATGTGTGTGGGGAAAAAAGTGTATAAAGTGCGTGGCGAGGGGCTAGTTATTCTGACAACCCCTGCTGCAATAAATGAGGGACCACTGTATATACTTTCGCTATGATTATTGTATTCAACCTGTTAACATTTAATATTGTCTTGACAGAACCAACTGATTCTGCGGCAGAGCATCCCCTGTTGCTTCTCCTTGCTCCCCAGTCCCTGAGCTCCTGCTCCTGCACCCACAGGTATGCAATTGTAGCATCAGATGTACAGCAGCACTGATAGCTTTTTACTCGGTGGGATTCCCTTGTGATCACCTTTACTAAATATCTACAACTAATCTGATTATATCCTGTTTTTTGTTGGGTTTTTTTCAATGTTGAAATTAAAATCTAGTAGCAGCCTTCTCATTTCTTTGTGTTTTGTGCTGTTTTACAGGCCCAGAGAGGAGGACAGCTCCGAGGCAGATGAGGGACTGGTCCCAGGACGGTCCATCGGCAGTGGAGCTGGCCATCCTGGTGTCCCTGAAGAGGCCACACCAGTCTCCAATGGAGCATTTCCTCCTCAGCCTTGTTCCTGCTCTGGAGAGCAGCTGGGTCCTTTTTATTCCTGTCTCTCTGTTAATACTTATATTCTATATATTTATGTTTAATGTTTTTCTGTTTGAGAATTTTAATATTATTTCAAATAAATTTTTATAATGACTAATGTCTCAGTTCTACTACACAGCAAATGTTGGCACACGACTTGACACATGTAGAATTTATTTCATATTATACTAATGACAGAATATACTAATACAGTGGGATGCAAAAGTTTGGGCAACCTTGTTAATAGCCATTATTTTCCTGTATAAATCGTTGGTTGTTACAATAAAAAATGTCAGTTAAATATATCATACAGGAGACACACACAGTGATATTTGAGAAGTGAAAAGAAGTTCACTGGATTTACAAAAAGTGTGCAGTAATTGTTTAAACAAAATCAAGCAGGTGCATAAATTTGGGCACCACAAAAAAAGAAATGGAATAAATATTTCGTGTATATCAATGTGTGTGTCTCCTATGTGATATATGGGGCGCCTTTGTCTGGACGTGTTTCCCATCCAGAGCTCCACAGCAGAGAGGGAAGTTCCAGCGCTCCTGGAATCCCTCTGTGATGGACCGCCAGTCTCCAGGTGAAGGCACAGCCATGAAGTCGTCCACTAGACAGTCCCAGATGGCCGTCGCTACCTGGGGGGTGATCTGGCACACTGTGGACACACCGACTCTGAAACTGAACGCGATGGTCCTGAAGGAGTCCCTGGTGGCAAGGAACCTGGACAAAATTGTTCAAAATTAGTATTATGTGTACTGCAGTTACAAAATACATTATTCAAATTCCAAAACACTTTTGTGATGTCAGATTTAAATTACAAAACGTAAATCTTACATAAAACATTTTGTAATTATAAGGATAATTACATAACATATATTAGATATAATATAAAACAGTCAGTTGTGTTTTGTTTTAACTTTACCATATCATAATTTGATTGGTAGCAACTTTTACCACTACAGTGTGCCAATCACTCATAATTCCTAGACATGTCAATCAGGTAGGAATGAAGTAAGACATTAATAGAAATAAAGAGTTGTATGTTGACATGTAGCCCTTTCCTTGCTTAAATCATTGTTAATATTTTTGAAAAATTAACCTGTGATAAGACAGCTTATCAAGATAGAATATGCTAGATAGAACCATATAACTAAAGATGAACCAAACTGTTCACAATTTTATCTAGCTCTCAGTTTTAAGAAAGGCTGCTGACCCCTGTTATAGAGTCTGACAGCTGCAGGGATTATATACAAATATTCAACTATACCAGAATTAAACCAGGTCTAAATAAAAAAAAAAAAAAGGAGTGAGTATCACTACAAAGATTAACCCACAGTGGTCCTCATACCACAGTTTGATATCAGCAAACACTGAGAGCATACATTGATATGACACCACAGCCATGCTATCATTGCTAACACTGATAACAGCATAAATTGAATTAAATCGGGACTTGATGAGAACTGTCGAGTATCACTAGAAATATTTTAAACAGTCGTCTCCATACCACAGTTTGCTATCAGTAAACACCGACGGCATTCACTGTTAGCATACCACAGCCATGTTAGCAGTGTATAAACGATAGTTTAGCATATATTAGCACAGGTATCAATAAAGGACTACCGTATTAAACACGTTTACTAACCTCAGGCAGATGGACAGGCACTCTGCAGGTGGGATTGAGCGCCTGTAGTTGGTGTCTAGGCGGGCGATTCTGGGACCGACGCGGGACAGCAGGTCCTCAAACTGGGCAAGTGAAAGACAGTGATATCGCTGAAATCGGCCGTCATCCAGGCGCAGCTCCTCGAGCAAGTGGTGAAACTCACCTAACTGCTCACGCCTCTGGAGGACCTGATGGACCCAGGTACGACTACGACGAGGACGTCCTTAACGCCGCTGCTCTGCTCTCCACAGTAAATAGAGGAGGGAGACTCTCTCTTCAAACGCTAGCTCGGACAGCTGCCATCTAGCAAAGATACCGTCTGGCACAACTTCCTCCCACATCCCTCCCACATTTCCGGTTCACGCGCGTCAAAATATGCAATTTTGACGCGCGATGGATTTTTCTTGGACACGCGTTGAGGTGCGAATGTGCACGCGTCAAATTAGGGGCGTTTGGGGCGTTTTCGCTCGCGTCTATCGCGTTCGGTGTGAACACACCGTAACACTTCCTTTGCAGACGCCAGTTGGCAACTAAGCTGAAGTCCCCTGAGACAGGGGACTTCAGCTTAGTTGGTGCTCCTCCTTGGGCACCAGACACTGGCAATCTGAAAGGCTCAGCTGTAGGCTTCCACCTCTACTTCCTGTTGGGTACTATCTTCTCAGTCAATTAGCCTTACCCTGCAAAGCTGCCCGGGAAGTCTTCTTTCCTTCAATACTAAACTCTTATTGTTTTCTGTTTGCATTATATTTATACTTCCTGGTTTCTAGGTTTCTCTTCTGCTTCTGTTCCCTGTGTGTTGTATGCTTAGTCTTAGTTTTCTGCCTTTATCTTTTCCTTGTGTTCCACTTCCACGTGGTGCAATAAAAGTACTTTTAGAAGTACATTTTTCTAAACACTTACATTTGCTTAAATTTACTTGAGTAGGGTTAGGGGTTGCCACTTCAGCATGCAGTCAAGTTCTATACTCTTGCTAAAGACGTAATAATTTTATTCAGGTGTGTTGCAACAGGGACACGTGGAAACGTTTCCGGACACCAGCCCTCGAGGACTGGCGATTGAGACCCCTGTTCTAGCTCTTTGTCTCAGGTTGCCTGTTTCTTGCTAGCTTTCCCAGTTTAGGTTTTTCTTAGCTGAAGTCACTGACATTCTCTCCTTTTGTTTGTATTTTGCCTCCCATTGTAAATAAAGCTCACTCTCAGTAAGTCAGTTGTCAGTACCTTCTCTTGGGTCCACACTCTTCACCTCTCATCTCCTATCGTGACACCATGTATGATATATATTAATTTCTTTCAAGTCAATAAAGTGCTGCAGTGAGTGTTGTGTGCATATTCAAATGCAAAGACAAATGTAGTCATAACACAAACTGAGACATTCCCCTAATTTCCTGTTAAATAGAGAACCACTTGTGTCAATGTATTTTCACACAGGTCAGAGCTACTACACACAACTTCAGAGGCTCTCGCAAAACACACTGATCACCTCAGAGACTTAAAGACCCAACTGAACCTGCAATACAGATAAAAATCGTGGATGAAGTCTATGAGAATACGGAGGAAGTATCAGGTTATCACAGAAAGTACAAAAGTGAGCATCAAACTTCAGAAGACATTTATATGAATCAGGAAGTGATCCAAACTGTGCAACATAAAACAACTGGACCTGCACCCATCCATCCATCCATCCATCCATCCATCTTCATCCGCTTTATCCGAGGCCGGGTCGCGGGGGCAGCAGCCTAAGCAGAGAAGCCCAGACCTCCCTCTCCCCAGCCACCTCCTCCAGCTTATCCGGGGGAACACCAAGGCGTTCCCAGGCCAGCCGAGAGATATAATCTCTCCAGCGTGTCCTGGGTCTGCCCCGGGGCCTCCTCCCGGTGGGACATGCCCGGAACACCTCACCCAGGAGGCATCCTTATCAGATGCCCGAACCACCTCAACTGGCTCCTTTCGATGTGGAGGAGCAGCGGTTCTACTCTGAGACCCTCCCGGATGGCTGAACTTCTCACCCTATCTCTAAGGGAGAGGCCAGCCACCCTTCGGACCTGCACCCCCAGGTAAAAAATACAATGATATCTACATTAGATACATAAATAGATATTACAATTACATGTTGCTAAAGGTTTGTGTACAAACAAAACTAAAAATAAAACTGAGAATTTTATATATACTCACTGAAGAAAACAAAAGACTAATTTCAGGAAAAGTAATCTGGAGTCTGGCTTGCTCTCGTGCTTTTAATTTTGTTTGAGATATATATATATATTTTTTTTAATCTTGGTTTGGTCTCAGTTGTTTTCCAGAATATGTCTGTGTGTTTTTTTTAGTTTAGTTTTTATTGTTTAATAATGTTTGTATTTGCTTTAGTTTTGATTAGTTTCAGTGTTAGTTTAAGTTTACAGCGTTGCAGGTGTTTACCTGTTTGGAAGGAGCTCAGAAGAGAAAATAATACAATACAAATACTTCGTGACTGACAGTATTTGTGTAACTGACTCTAAGACCCATTCTCAGATGCTGATTTTGGGAGCTGAGAGTCTCACATACCACTATTTGACAGAAGAGCAACTGGGGCCCGTTCTTCGTACCTCGCTAAGTAAGTTAGCCGGATTTGAATGTTGACGATTTCGCGTGATCTTGGATCGTTCGGTTCTCCGAAGCTCATCTGGGACTTGCTGTCATAGCAACAGATCCGTAAGCGTAAACCTGCTCGGGAGCAGGTTTACTTTATGTAAACAGGATTAGATCGCGGCCACTCAGGTATGTCCGCTGCAGTTATATGAAAGCAAGAGCGATATTTCGCCACTGTTTTACCATAAATAAATATTATCAATGTAACTAAAGATAATGCAGCATTTGATTCTTTTATTGATTTCATACAGATACATACAGGTCATTTCCTAAAAAAAGGGAAATGTACTATTAATCATTCTATTACATGTAGTAGATTATGTCAGATGTAATTCATATTTTAGGGTAGTAATAGTAAATTACTACGTGTAATCAAGATGAGAGACCACGGCTATAAAAGCGAAGGTGGATTTGGGAAGTCTGTCGCAGCCATGTCCTGTCCGTTTGTACGCGAGCAAGGAAGGTGCAAGATTGATGAGGAGAGTTTTCAGAATTCAGCGTATATTGCGGGATAGACGGGATATATATATATATATATATATATATGTGTATGTGTATATATATATATATATATATATATATATATATATATATATATATATGTATATATATATATATATATATCTCAACTTACTGTGCATGCTTCAGTCACCCCTTGCATGGGAACAGGTAGAAGTGATGGAGTGTTATGTAAAACTACACACAAAAAAACCCACAATGTCAATAAATGTCACAGTACAAAAAGCATTTTAATTAAGGCAACAACCAAATATTTTACATTGTACAAATAGCACCAGTTATGAAGGTGCTGCTACTGCACCCCGGCTGCTGGTCTAAGGAAGAGCTGCCCCCAGGGATGCCCTCAACAATGGGTCTGGTGGCATTCAACCCTAGGGCCAGCTCCTCTGCCGGGGTGTGACGAGGGGGTGCAGGACCACCACCTGTCTTTATTTGCTCTGCCCTTTTCTTGGTTGCTGTTATAAACAAACAAACAGATTATTTCAGGGTCTCTTTTCAGGAGACTAAAAGCAATATAAGTGATAAATATTACCATTCTCTAGAATATTCTTATATTTCACTTTTACTTGTTCCCATGTTCTAGTGGGTCCTGTTGTGGCTCTAATGTGAAAGAGGATATAATGTAGTATAATATAATATGATATAATGTAATATAATATACTAAATTACTTACGAGTTTAATTTGTCAGCAACTTTCTGCCAGCCCTCTCTTCTTGCTTTTGCAGCCTTTGCAGTGTTCCCCTGCGTTTTAATTAAACTCTGAAACTCCTGATATCCCTCAATCAAGAGTTCTTGCTCTGCTGCCGTAAAATACTGAGCGCGCTCCTTCGACATCTTCGCCGACCAATCACAGGGTTGCCGATCAATGTTTCTACTATCGATGCGTAGCCCCTTTTAAGCCACCCAGTGATCTCAGATTACTTCATCCAGCTATACTAATCGTCAACAACAGGTGTGTTCGGAGAACCGGAATAGCGAGCTCAAAGTTAGCGCGATGATTTGATCTTGGATGTGTCATTTGATCTTGGATGTAGTAAGCGAGGTACGAAGAACGGGCCCCTGGTGTTATTTTAAAATTATTAGAATATAAACATTTTTCGTGTTTAGACATATAACAAATATTGACTTCTACCTTCAGGTGCTGAATTTGTAAAGAAGAGTTCCTGCAAAGCTGCTGTGATTCTTCTGGGTCTGCTCTGTCTTTTCCTCCTGCTTGGACTCATAACTCTGGTGTTTCTTTGTGAGTACAGCAGCTGGTTAGCATGCTGATGATGTCATATATGGGTACTGCTCAGGTGTTTATGAATAGAGCTTGTTCATTAATGTTTACGTGCCCATCACAGTCACCCAAGAGTATTTCTTGTTGAGGACAACAGAAATGTAATTAGCGTGCTAGAATCCTCACAGGTGATGCATTTATTTGATGATGATGTGTCCAACACAGTCACCCAAGGCAAATCTCAGTGGGAAATGAAGACAGTGATGCTACACAAGCTTTACGATAATGTGACCAGCAAGAGAAACCAGTTACAGACCAGTTACAACAATTTGGTTAAAGAGAGAGACCAGCTTCAGAAAAGATTGGAAGATAACAGAGACGATCTTCAGAGAAAGCTTCAATGTAATTATTTCTTTCATCTCATTTCATCTCTTAACAGCTATGTCTGCATCTTTTAACACCTTAACAAATTTAGCTTTTTAAAGAAATAAAATATGAGTTAGTTATATGTTAGTTTTTCTCCTTTAATATAGTGGTCAAAACAGAGTATTAAGGATCTTGGTGCAGTGGTTAGCACAACGATCCTGGGCTTGTGCGGAGTGTGTGGAGTTTGCATATTCTCCCTGTGTTTGCCTAGGTTCACTCATGATTCTAAATTCCCCATAGGTGTGAATGTAGTTGCCAGTGTTCGGGAGTAATGGAATACTCCCCAACACTGGCAACAAGACTCGACTGTACACTGTGTTCGTATTTAAAATACAAAATATGAGTAACTGTATTCCGTTACAGTTACCGTTTAAAAAGGTGGTGTTCAGAATACAGTTACTTTGTTGAAATAAATGGATTACACTGCGGTCTTTTCCTGTTTCCTATGTTAGGCTATGCCCTCTCTACTTTTGGTAATTCCACGCCGGTGGAAATCCAAACAACACACGCATTAAGAGGCTCTAATGCCTGGGTCTCAATCTCATGGCCCATGTCACCTCTACTTGCAGCCAGCATAATGACGTGAAGAAACATTTTTTTAAAATTATTATTCAAAAAATTATTTAATATGAAGGCAATAGGCAGACTGTTAGAGGCATATAATGTAGCCTTGTGGGCAGTGTAGTCCGTGCTGCAGGGAGAATGGACTGCCATACCTGTTATGTGTCTGTGAGCACGACGGAGGAAGAAAAAGGAGAGTCGAAAAGTACGAGCTGTCACCGACCAGAAACGGGAGATGGAAGTATATAAATATAATAATAACCCCTGCAGCCAAAAAGAGAGCCTGACGAGCCCAGTTGTAAGTACACTATTAAGACTCGACTGTACACTGTGTTCGTGTTTTCCTCTGAAACAATAAGTTCTGTTGGAGCAGCCTTTCAATGCCTCTCTCTGTCTATCGCTAGCAAAGTTGACCCAGACAACAAAGTAAAGCTAGTTTTCGGCTATGAGCCCGACACGGAACCCGACATATTAGCCAGAGGTCCCTTTACTACGGTTCAGAGCCGCGGACCTGTTTTATATACGCGCGGAATAGTTTTCTATTCAAGATCGCTGCAAAAAGTGCAGCCTTACCTAATGTCCACCCTACTGTTACTCATTTTATATGAACCCTACTCAAGTAAATTTAAGTAAAATCTAGTTGGTATTGGTATGGCGAGTAGCCTAATAGTAATAAATCACACATCAATAGTACATTCATGTAGTTTTAAAAGCATGATAACATATTAAGTAATCCAAAGTATTCAGAATACGTTACTCTCATTGAGTAACGTAATGGAAATGTATTCTGTAATCTGTAGTGGAATACATTTTAAAAGTAACCTTCCCAACACTGGTAGTTGCGAATGTTTGTCTCGGTGTTAGCCTTGCATCAGATTGGCAATAAAAATAAGCGCAAGATAAAGGAAGGACAGATTTTGGGAAAGGCCTTTGAAAAGTCAAGCAGTAAATTTAAATGTAAAGTGTGGGTAATGTGAGTGAAAACATGACTATTCTATATGGTCATATAAGCTTATTTAGACAGTTGTGTTAAACTGAATAGACAAGAAACAATCTTTTGATGTTTAATGGATTTCTCAGCTCTAATCATATCCCCAGCCTTCTTCAGTTCTACATTTGGGTGCAAGACACACAGCCGAATATAGACACGTTAATGCCGTGGTTTAAGTTCAGAGTGTTTTATGCTAACATTACTGTAACACCATCAAGGATTCAAAGCAAGAAGTGAACAAAAGAGAAAAGCTAATTTCTCTCCAACTTGACTTAATTCATTTTAATTCTCAAGACCTGGGATTTTCAGTGACAGCTGCTGACTCAAGCAACATTATTTGAAACAAATTATTAGATCTGACACTCACTCCCTCTGAGGTCACAAGAAATTAAATTTTTTTTCACATATACACATTTAAAGTGCATACAGTTTCAGGGAATTGGTATTAGAATTTTATGTAAAAACGGATAAGTTGTGTGCAGTACCTTTTCATTTTTCTTTAAATTTCTCCAAAGCAATGGTTTTGAAATGCTTGTTACTGGAGTTATATGGATGCTACCCATCCTCCAGTAAACCCAAATTATTATTCTGTTTTTTTTTTTTTAAACAGATTATCTTCAAAACTGGGTGGCCTTCAATGGCAGTTTGTTTCAAGTTTCTTCAGTGCAGAAATCCTGGGGGAAAAAGCAGACAAGACTGTTTTCAAAAACGTGCAGACCTGATGATTATCAACAGCCGAGAGGAACAGGTGTGTGTGTTCAATCATAATATAGATGTGTGTAGAACAAAGAACTAAACACTGAATGAAAAGAGCTGATACACTGATGCATCACTTTAAGTTCTGCATGTTTACATGTTTGTCTTTCTAAAAAAGAACTTTGTGAATCAGCTGAAGAAGCATTTGTGGATTGGACTGACTGACTCACAGACAGAGGGGACATGGAAATGGGTGGATGGGACTCAAACGAGCACAAGGTTGAAGCACAAATTAAATTCCTCTATTGTCCATAAAGTCTTCTTATGTCATTAAGTACATTAACTAAATTAATTTGGTTAATATCTTGTTAACAAAAGACTGACTGAATTGTTGAGTTTAACTCTTATAATTTTATCTGTATTTCAGCTACTGGAATAGTGGTGAACCAAATGGTGGCACAAATGAAAACTGTGCAGAGATAAAAACTTACAACTCAGAAAAAAGTTGGAATGATGCACCATGTTCCAGTGAAAATTTCTGGATATGTGAGAAGAGAGTTTCTCCATAACTTAACATTCACACCTAACCAATAATGCAGAACACAGAGCCATGAGATGAATTCCTGAAATGAAGCTGAACAGAAAGCAGTGGACACTTACAGTGGATAAAATAAATATTGAACAAGTCACCAATTTTCTGAGTAAACATATTTCTAAAGGTATTATTGAAATAAAATTGTGTCAATAACAACCCATCCAATCCATACATGCAAGGAAATCAAACCATAGATGTCTGTAAATTAAGTCATGTGTAATAATGAAAAATGACACAGGGAAAAGTTATTGAACCCATGAATTGAACACCAGGTGAACTCTATCAGTAATAAGAAAGTAATCCTGCTACTTAGTGCAAATTAACATCAGCTGCTTCAGTCTATAAAAAGGGCTATAAAAAGCTGTGTCATTACCGAGGTTTCACAAGAGAAACCTCTCACGATGGGTAAAACCAATGAGCTCTCTTGAGACTGTTACAACATCTCTGCCACTTCTGACTTCTTCATTCTGTACCACAGTTCCTCTCTTGGCACCCTAAATATTCTTTCTCTAAATCCACAAAGACATTTATGCAGTACTGATCTGGTGAAGACATAGTTCATACTTGATCACTGTCCTCATAAATGTCTTGCAGATACATCTCTGCCACCCAGGAGCTACTTATGTAATACCCCAGTTCCTCTTTTGATTCTCAGAGCAAGTGACTGTTTTTTCTCTTGTAGCAAAGGTGCGCAACAAAAACTGTGGCTGAAGATGTGCTGTCATTTAACATGAAGTTTTATTTGATATTCTTTTCACTGACGACCTATGTATTGTTAAATAAGTTAAAGCATTTTGTTCTTTAGTATCATGCTAAAGGATATTTCAGCTTGCAGTCTGAGGGGGGCAGGGATCAGACTATTAATCTGCTGTACTGTGTTTTTCTTGTATAAAAAGCTTTGCAATCCAAAAAGTTATGTTTTTTGTTTAGGTAACAATAATTAAATAAATAAACCAACTAATAAATAATTTATTAATTAAGAAAAGACTTCTGTGCCACGTTTCCTAACCTGGAAGCTGAGAGATGGCCTATTCCTGACAACGACACAATCCTCAGCACTTTACATAGATGATACATCCTCCTGGCAGCAATTTCAGAGCAGTGACCACTCGTAATGATCTTCATATGCCCTTGTACAAGCAACACACTGTGTAGAAAAGTCAGCATAGAGAAATTCAGGCAGTCACCCTGTCTCACACTAATCAGAGAGCTCCTTACATCACACAGTGTTGTTAATTTGCATTGCTTTTTCTCCAACTTAATTTTAACTTAATTTAATTTTAATTTTATTTAGACAGAGGGACAATACATAATGAACATTAACAAATGTAAATATGCCAGATTATAGCCTTAGGCTAATTTCCATCTGCAGACCCTCTGGCAGGTTGGTGTTACACACAACTTAGTATAAACATACAGAGACACTATTTACAGATCATGTGACAAGGACAAAAACAGTGATCACATCATATTAGAACAAACAATGACAAGAAGAGTGGACAACAGAGGACAATAGAGAGAACAATAATGGAAACACATCAATTATATTGCACAATCCCCAATATTATACATGCCCTGACTGTCCTGATATTGCACTGACCCATTACAATAGTTGTTTCCCTTTTTGTAATACATTGAACTCTTTTTCACGTCCAATATAAAGCATGATTAATTAAACATGATTACGTGTTTGTGTGTCCCTCGGCCACCCTTTTAAGTGACTCTTAAAGATGGGGAGACTTGTACTTTCCCTCACTGACAGTGGAAGACTATTCCAGAAGCTCACTCCCTGATATGACAGCATTCTGTGAAAAGGTGGTCCGTCTAAATGCCAATTCACAATCACCTCTAACAGTGGCTCGAGTCAATCGAGACCCGGCAACACTGCTAGACTTTTGTTTAATTAGATCACTTATTGGTGGAGGTAGAGCTGGGTGATATATCGAGTTTTTAAAAAATATCGATATATTTTTATACGAGATATAAGATGTGACAATACCCTTTATATCGATATAGTCTATGTTACGTTATAATTATAGTTGCGGAGCCGCAAGTTTGCCTCTCTTTCGTCCACTTTTGTCTTTACGCAACGTTACTCGACCTCGCCTCTCCTTCACTGAACACAACTCCCCCTCCTCCCCCATCGCTTCACCTGCAGGCAGCGACAAGATGGACACGGCAAATCTCCGTTAATGAGTTACTGTGCATCGCCCCGTGCGTGGGGCTGGACGGCGTCAACGTGTTAACAAGCTAACCACGCTAACAAGCTAGCCACGCTAACGCCATGCACGGCCTGAAATCCTTTCATTTTCTCAAAAGTTGACTGCGCGCCTTTTGTATGAATTCTGGTTGTGCTTGATGACCGCGAACCGATTTTATGTGATACACGGCGCTCAGCAATCTTTCAAAAAATGTTTTAGTTCGACTTTGGTAAGCTACGGAGCTGCACCGCTTGATGGATTGTCGGCGCATTACGGCTACCAAGGAGCCTCGTGGAGTAATACGTACTGTGCTTCAACGTAATATTACCGTATTGTGTGTGTATAAGGACCATAAATTGCACCTGTTCAGAGACATGGTTACGAAGCGGATTTCAAACTCCAGGCTGTCAGTCACGCAGTAGAAGTTGGGAACAGAGCAGCTGTGAAATCTGTCTTTGTTATTATGCTCAGCGTCTTTTAGTTTACATTTTGACTGCACAATTGTGAGCTCTTTGTTATGCACAAAACAACAGTTTTCTTTTATTTCTAGAGCATCATTATTTAATAAATGCTCATAATTTATTTTTGAGTAGTTTTTTTCATGTACATCTATGCTGTATGTTAATAAAAGTGCCTGTGTGACATCTGGGACACAGCTTTGACTAAGAACTCTCTTTTTGTTCTTACTTTATGGCTTTTAAAAAAAAAATATCGAGATATATATCTTATATCGCCATCCAGCTAAAAAATATCGAGATATGAATTTTGGGTCATATCGCCCAGCTCTAGGTGGAGGCACCAGACCATGTATAACTTTGTATATTAGACAGGCAGATTTAAATAATTTGAAATTAGTAAAATTTAGAAACTTGTATTTATCTAAAATTTGACAATGATAATATGACAAAAGTTTCTTATCTAATATTTTCAATGCTCTTTTGTTGCATTATCAGGGACCAAGCAGTAAGGCATAAAGGACACAGGTGTTTACTTAAAAAAAGGGGGATTTTATTGACTCAAAAATATGAAAAGATGTAAAAACATAGAGCAGAGCAGCTATCTGAACGCTACTCCAACAGAGGTCGATTATCTTGTTAATATTTTTACCTCCTCACTACGTACGACTCTGGATACTGTAGCTCCTGTGAAAACTAAGGTCTCAAATCAGAAGTACCTGACTCCGTGGTATAATTCTCAAACACGTAGCCTAAAGCAGATAACTCGTAAGCTGGAGAGGAAATGGCGTGTCACAAATTTAGAGGATCATCATTTAGCCTGGAGAAATAGTTTGCTGATTTATAAGGAAGTAGAACATCTTACTATTCATCACTGACTGAAGAAAATAAGAACAACCCCAGGTTTCTCTTCAGCACTGTAGCCAGGCTGACAAAAAGTCAGAGCTCTTTTGAGCCAACCATCCCTTTAACGCTAACTAGTAATGACTTCATGAACTTCTTCACAAATAAAATTCTTATCATTAGAGAAAAAATTACCAATAATCATCCCACAGATGTAATATCATCTACAGCTACTCTTAGTACCATTGATGTTAAGTTAGACTCTTTTTCTCCAATTGATCTTTCTGAGTTAACTTCAATAATTACTTCCTCCAAACCATCAACGTGTCTTTTAGACCCCATTCCTACAAAACTGCTCAAAGAAGTCCTGCCATTAATTAATTCTTCGATCTTAAATATGATCAACCTATCTCTAATAATCGGCTATGTACCACAGGCCTTCAAGCTGGCTGTAGTTAAACCTTTACTCCATCCCTAGACCCAGCTGTCTTAGCTAATTATAGGCTATTCTCCAACCTTCCTTTCATATCAAAAATCCTTGAATGAGTGGTTGTCAAACAGCTAACAGATCATCTGGAGAGGAATGGCTTATTTGAAGAGTTTCAGTCAGGTTTCAGAGCTCATCACAGCACAGAAACAGCTTTAGTGAAGGTTACAAATGATTCTTCTTATGGCCTCTGACAGTGGACTCATCTCTGTGCTTGTCCTGCTTGACCTCAGTGCAGCGTTTGATACTGTTGACCATAATATCCTATTATAGGTATTACAGGTACTGTACTGCTGTGGTTTGTATCATATCTATCTAATAGACTCCAATTTGTACATGTAAATGGAGAGTCCTCTTCACACGCTGAGGTTAATTATGGACTTCCACAGGGTTCAATGCTAGTGTTACACCCTGAAAAGGGGCTGAAAAGGGGATAAGTCAATGACAACGCTCAGACACGATGCTTCTCTTTCAGCAGCTTCATTGCGAATTATTCAGAAATATAAACATACATACAAAAGTATTAAACATCTTAACGATGTACAGTCTCTGTTAGTTGTAAGACAATATATCTCAAGACTGTTTTCTTTCCTTTAAGTTACAGATTAAATTGAATGTAAGAATTTACCAAAACAGCTTATGAATCAATAAACAAACTTAGATCATTAAACTTAAATGTACAGAAAATAAACAAAATATTCATATAAAAATACTAATAGGCATTTGTCCCTTCACACAAAATAAACATGTTCTTCGCCCAGATAAAATGCAAAATGCACACAATGCTGTATGTTTCATACACAGTCTGGCACGATAATGCTCCATGCTAGCCACCAACAGAGCGCTTAGCTAGCTGCTTATAGCTTATCCTAACAACACAGTTAACATAAATTATCTAAATATTCCTAGTATCCTCTTGGTACATTTGGAAACACGGTCAGTACAGTTCAACATACATATTTGTAAAGTTTAAAGCAGAATTGCTGAATTATTACCTGACAAAGGGATAAGTCAATGACAACGCTCAGACACGACGCTTCTCTTTCAGCAGGTTCATTGCGAATGAGGCATCGTAGCCAGAGCTCCCCCTTCCAGCAATGGCAGGCATAACTAATCAATCATGATCACTAAATCACATGGATTATTCCCCAGGCTCGACAAGTAGATCACAGATTGAATTTTACACAGGTTGTAGTCACATTAAGGATTGTTATCCGGTTGAACATAGTCATGAACTCTTTTAACTATTTTAGCCTGTGTTACATTACATCTCTTAATGGGGCTTCTTTTACCCTTGTTTATACATTTACATATTTGAAATAAATTGAATAATACATTGAGTAACTTTTAACCACAACGTTTTACTCCATTATGAACTTCAACTAATAATCAGTCTATCACACTAGGACCAATTCTGTTTACATTATACATGCTTGCCTTAGGCAGCATCATTAGAAGACATAGCATAAATTTTCACTGCTATCCAGATGACACGCAGCTCTATCTATCCATGAAGCCAGGTAACACACACCAATAAGTTAAACTGCAGGAATGTCTTAAAGACATAAAGACCTGGATGGCCGCTAACTTTCTGCTTCTTAATTCAGATAAAACTGAGGTTATTGTACTCGGCCCTGAAAATCTTAGAAATATGGCATCTAACCAGATTCTTACTCTGGATGGCATTACCTTGGCCTCCAGTAACGCTGTGAGGAACCTTGGAGTCATTTTTGACCAGGATATGTCCTTAAACGCACATATTAAACAAATATGTAAGACTGCTTTCTTCCATTTGCGCAACATCTCTAAAGTTAGAAATATCCTGTCTCTTAGTGACGCTGAAAAACTAGTTCATGCATTCATTACTTCCAGGCTGGACTACTGTAATTCATTATTATCAGGATGTCCTAAAAACTCCCTGAAAAGCCTTCAGCTAATCCAAAATGCTGCAGCAAGAGTACTGACAGGGACTAGAAAGAGAGAGCATATTTCTCCTGTTTTGGCTTCCCTTCATTGGCTTCCTGTTAAATCCAGAATTGAATTCAAAATCCTGCTCCTCACATACAAGGTCTTAAATAATCAGGCCCCATCTTATCTTAATGACCTTGTAGTACCATATCACCCTATTAGAGCACTTCGCTCTCGCACTGCAGGCCTACTTGCTGACCCTAGAGTGTTTAAAAGTAGAATGGGAGGGAGAGCCTTCAGTTTTCAGGCCCCTCTTCTGTGGAACCAGCTTCCAGTTTGGATTCGGGAGACAGACACTATCTCTACTTTCAAGATTAGGCTTAAAACTTTCCTTTTTGCTAAAGCATATAGTTAGTGCTGGACCAGGTGACCCTGAATCCTCCCTTAGTTATGCTGCAATAGACGTAGGCTGCCGGGGATTCCCATGATGCATTGAGTTTTTCCTTTCCAGTCACCTTTCTCACTCACTATGTGTTAATAGACCTCTCTGCATTTAATTATATCTGTTATTTACCTCTGTCTCTCTTCCACAGCATGTCTTTCATCCTGTTTTCCTTCTTTCACCCCAACCAGTCGCAGCAGATGGCCGCCCCTCCCTGAGCCTGGTTCTGCTGGAGGTTTCTTCCTGTTAAAAGGGAGTTTTTCCTTCCCACTGTCGCCAAAGTGCTTGCTCATAGGGGGTCATATAATTGTTGGGTTTTTCTCTGTACCTATGAAGCGTCTTGAGGCGAGTTTTGTTGTGATTTGGCGCTATATAAATAAAATTGAATTGAAAATGTTTAACAAAGCCAAAAAAAACTTAAACAGGCAGACCAATAAAAGAGGTCAACTCAATAAACTAAACTCAAAATAACAATTAACAAAACGACACACCGGGGAACTTAAATACTGGCTTAGCT
This sequence comes from Oreochromis niloticus, assembly GCF_001858045.2. Taxonomy (NCBI): domain Eukaryota; kingdom Metazoa; phylum Chordata; class Actinopteri; order Cichliformes; family Cichlidae; genus Oreochromis; species Oreochromis niloticus. The sequence goes on from NC_031971.2 coordinate 27,646,103, forward strand.
AAACCAAATGACACACAAGGGGGAAAACAAAATGGCAGCCATATAACAAACTAATACAAAACAATTAAACAAACTTGAAACCCCCCCTCCCCGGCATTGAAGCATGTGGTTTCATCCAATTAGGCTGTCAGTGGTACTTCAGCTCTCCCAGCCCTTTGCAACACCTTTTGCCAGCCAGGAAGGAGAAGCCAAACCCCAGGTAACTCAAAGAAAGAAAGATGTATTATTATAACATAAAACAGAACTTTGACCTTGCAGTGTTAATATGTGTGCACGCTAGTGATGGGTAGATGAGGCCTCGTGAAGCGTTTCAGCACATTCCCCAAACTGTATCGATACTGTGTCGACACAGTGTTGCTGTTTTGCTCCATACTGACACCTGCTGGACCTTAAATATCATTGCAGGCAACTTACTTGAGATTCACAACAGACACTGATTCAATGACCTCGTCATACTTGTACACTGTAAGGTATTGTACTTTCCATGGAATCATTTTATATCTTTTACATTTCATATATTGTAGACATCTATAAAATATATTGTGAATGACACTAAGTGAAAATTAAAATGAAAGTATTGTGAATGTAATATTACCCATTTGACTCAGAGTTTATTATAAAATTCTATTCAGAAAAATAAGTTTATCCAATGTTTTTGTATTCAGTCTATTGCGTTTTTTTGACACCATTTCCCCAGCTTTGGAAAACTCACAGGCACAGATGAAGCTGGGGTACACAAAAACTGTAAAGTCAGGTGGAAAAAGTTCTGATAAGATGTCTTCCTATTCCCCCAGTACCTTAAAGGATCCTCTGATCTTGGAATGTTTCTCTCCAACACTCTCCACAATACTAAGGGTTGGCAGTCCCTTCTAATAAAATTCAGGACTGCCTGGTCCAGAACAGTCTTCCTAGATGCTTGATTTCAAAATAATAAAACACATATTAATTTTAAAAAAAAATGATGATAAAGCTGTTCAGTGTCAATATAGCCCGACCTGTGTTCATTCTCGGTGTGTTTGTCTCCTCATTTTCATGTTTGGGTTCTCTGTAATGCCTAAACATTAAGGAGGTGCTTTTGTTTGTGTAAGAAAGCGCCGCAGAACAGATGCGACATTTAACCTGCATAAAATGAAATAAATAATTTACACTTCAACTCACATTGCTGTTTTTCCTATTCTGATAGATTACACTGAAACAAAGACAGACAAACTATTACCTTATTTGCAGTTAAAAGATCAAAATGATCCCACACAGCAGAAACATTTCTTTTTCTTTCGGGCTCCATTTTGTTATGGAGAGATGTGTTTTGTTTTGTTTTTTAATCTTTGCAAGAGTAATTTCATGTTTTTTTTTGTGGCGACTCATTCCATTGGCAGATGCGGATGCGCTACTTTTTAAACACAGTTTGGCGCATTGGCAATGAGCAATACAGCAGCTGTATCGATCACGTGACTTTTTCTTAAAGCGACGCACGCACCGATACAGGCTTCGCTAGGTGAGCTTGATACATGCGTCGGTGCGTCAGTGTTGCTGGACCCATCACTAGTGCACGCCATATAAACATTGGAAGGTGTAATGAAAAAATAAATTAATTTAATAAACAAACAATATTGGACAATAAGTAAAATTACATTTAAGGTAGTGACTGCAAAGTAAACTAAAGTGAATCAACTGGTGGTGAGGTGTGGAGCTTACCATGTGTGGCTTGCCATCACTTGCATACTTCGATTGGCCCAATAGCAGCGAGACTAGTATAGGACCAACTTGTAATACAGTATTCAATATGAGCCAGTATCACAGAGTGCAGGAATGTAATCGCTGCTGTGTCTGTTCACGATGTGTAGATATGTCTAATGTTCTGTGTATTAACATTTACAGTTTTCACTACTTTTTTAACATGTTTTTTAAGGGATAATTTCGAGTCTAGTAGCACTCCCCAGTCCTTAAATTCCTCAACATTAATTAGTTCTTGTGCACCCAAGTGACCTTTTACTGCAGCCACGGTTGTTTTAGGTTTACTAAAAAACATTGATACCGTCTTTTTCTCCAACGAATAAAATAATTATGCAAATGTTAAATGGGATAGTTAATCTGTGAGGTTTTGAACGTGACATCACGCGCACATTGCTCAAGGACGTGATAAGCGGTAGCGATCACGTCCAATCTCTAATATGTATACAGGGTGGGCCATTTATATGGATACACCGTAATAAAATGGGAATGGTTGGTGATATTAAAGTCCTGATGTGGCACATTAGTATATGTGAGGGGGCAAACTCCTCAAGATGGGTGGTGACCATGGTGGCTATTTAGAAGTCGGCCATCTTGGATACAACTTTTGTTTTTTCAATAGGAAGAGGGCCATATGACACATCAAACTTATTGGTAATGTCACAAGAAAAACAATGGTGTGCTTGGTTTCAACGTAACTTTATTCTTTCATGAGTTAATATCACCAACCATTCCCATGTTATTACAGTGTATCCATATAAATGGCCCACCCTGTAGAATTATATAGAAACTATCACAACTTTTCCCCCTCACGATGCTTATATTCTGCTGTGCCGCTGGGTGCAGCAATCATGAAGGACAGAAAGAGAATCTTTTTTTTTTTTTTCTCTAGTGATGTGAAAATGAAGCCATGAACCAGTACTGAACCACTTCATCAATTGTATTGAAAATAGGTTCATTCATTCAAAGCTTTGTTTCAGTGACATCTAGTGGTGAAATAGGAGAAAGTAAAACAATGTCTTCATAATCATGTGCTGAGTGTAATGAAGGTTTGTGTGAATGATATAAATACCCTTTAGAAAGATCGACTGGTCAGTTGGAAGAAAGTGTGCTTGGGGAAACGGAGGATGTGCTGGGATGGTAGGGTGTGCTTGTGTAACTAGGCCAGGGTGTGATTATGTACGTGTTGGGGATTTAAAGATTTTTAATGATAAACAATATTTTTTCCACTGTTTGTGTTTATTTCTTTCCGACAAATTTCGACCAGTCATGTGATTCAGTCAGATAAATAGAACAGTACAACAATTATAACTTACTTACAATTATAACTTATTTTTAAAATCACCAGTATCTTTTTCAAACAATATTTATACTATAACTATATTTTCATTATTTTTTCTAGTTTTTTCTTTCTCATCTTCTTAGCAAAAGCTCCTTGATCAGGGAGCTTTTGCTATGTCATCGGAGATGGCTGAGCAAGCCATAATTCTTCCATTACTCTTGCCTTCTCGTCTCTGTCTCATCTTCCTCCTACAAATACTTTGTTACTGTACATAAGTAGAATTTTCAGGTATCTATCCTTTTGGTTTTGATTTTAGGGGAGTTATTATTTTACGTCAGTGTGCCTTTAAACATCAAACTGATTTGAGCATCAACAGTAACACATGAAAGGCAATCCTGCTTGTGTATTAATCATCACGGGATGTTGCATAAAAAGAGATGAAAGAGGCAAGAAAAAAAATGTGTTCCATAGTCAGGATTTAAAGTAGGCTCTTTTTTGTCTTGCCTTTTGATTTTTCTTTGACGCAACACTGGAATGACTGCAGGTGTCTTTAAGTTGCAGTTGCGGTACTTCAGCATCTAGCTAGCCCTATAGAAGATAAGCAAACATAAAGGGAGTAATGATTTTTAAGTGGCAGGTAGCGTAATTTCAAATGCAACGTTTCTATTTGCTCAACAAACATCAGCAAACACACAAACTGTTTGTGTGCAGTTTTTCATAAAGTGTGTTGAAGTATTTTTACACTAGCATCTGTACTTCTACCACCTATTATTACACGTCCAAAATGGCCGATCAATTAAATCACTACTGATCCAATCTAATCGCTGACATGCCAGTTTTCAGTGCTTAACCACCTCACTCAAAATCTGCTGATGTTGACCCAACAGAACCCCTTGCCTAGATGATCGCACAGCTGCCGAGTCTGCAGACTGGACCCAAAAGGCAGACTCAGAGCAGGTGCACTGTTGCTATATTTATCTTGTGTCGCTTGATCCTGATGTTCTCTCCCTCCAGTGCTGGTCTCCTACCAAGTCTCTGATGGGTTAGGGTCACCACCAGCCTCCAGAGTCTCCTTCGTTGCCATTGACGGCCAGTTGCTTCATTGCATTTGATAGACTGTCCCTGGAAGAATTACACTTCCTTTGCAGACGCCAGTTGGCAACTAAGCTGAAGTCCCCTGTCTCCTTCGTCCTTGCTGGCTCCTCCTTGGGCACCAGACACTGGCAACCTGAAAGGCTTGGCTGTGGGCTTCCACCTCTGCTTCCTAATGGGTACTATCTTCTCAGTCAATTAGCCTTACCCTGCAAAGCTAAACTGTTAATGCTTTCTGTTTGTATTATATTTATACTTCCTGGTTTCTAGGTTCCTGTTTTGTTCCTATTCTCTGTGTGTTGTATGCTTAGTCTTAGTTTTCTGTCTTTATCTTTTCCTTGTGTTCCACATCTAGTTACTTTTGCCTCTGTGCTTCATGTTCCCTCTGTTCCAGAGTCATGTCATGTTTCCACGTTTCTGTGTCAAGTCCAGTGATGGGAATAACGGCGTTACAAATAACGGCGTTACAAGTAACGGTGTTACTTTTTTCAGTAACGAGTAATCTAACTAATTACTATTCCTATCGTTACAACTCCGTTACAGTTACTAACAAGAAAATGCGGTCCGTTACTATTTTTCAACAAACAGACGGTTGAAGCTGTGTTCATCTTATATCAGTTGCAGGAAGTAGCTGTAAGTAATCTGGACGCTACACCTTTAAGCAGCTGCACGCTCTCGCGGAGGGAAATCACGAGCACTGTCTAGCACAACACCTGGAGCTCAGGGGGCAAAACAATCGCATGAGTGCTGCTGTTTGACTGAGGAAGAATAAAGTAGTCGTGGTAAGTCAATCACATGACCACTTAAAGACAAAGCAACAAGGTGATATATACCAGTTTATAAATTGTGTTAAAACCAGAGTCATGATAAACAAGGTATACGCAGCGTTTTTTCCTCAATAGTTTCTCCACGTTAGCGCTAGCAAGCACTCTCTGCTTATGAGCAAAAAACCAAAACAAAACAGGGGAAGTTTTAGGAGTGACGGAGAGAGAGAGAGAAAGAGAGAGAAAGAGAGAGAGGGAGAGAGTGAGTTTTGATAAGTGGGAGATTTGTGACGTTTAGCGTGTTTGGAGTGTGTAGTTAATGTGTTGTCGTGTGTAGTTAGTGTGTAGTGTTGTGGATAGTTTTGTGTTGTGTGTCAGAACAATGAGGCGACTGCTGTTTCCAGGTAGAGAAAGGAGTGATACACCTGCTGCTGTCAGACCTGCAGGTATCAGGCTGTGATGTTCTCCTTTATAGTGGACAGAAATTATATTTTGGAGTGGCACAAATAATTTGTGTGGCATCTTATTGAAGAACAGCTGATTGTTCTGTAAATAGTTTGAAATTGTTATTTTAAAAAAAGGGTAAAAGGTAAATGGATGCAAATAACTTTGTTGTTTGCAAAACTTGTGCAGAGGATTTTAAAATTGACAATTAATATTTGCATTTAAAGTTATGAAATATGATTCATTAAAGATGTTTGTGGTTGTTACAGTAAAAAAACAACAACTTTTTCTACTCTGATTTTATGGTTTTTGTCTGATTTTGGATCAATTGTGTTAATACAGTATGTCAAAATGAAAACATGACTGTAAATTCAGACACGTGAGGTTGTGCTGAAAAGGATGATACCAAACAAGGCAAAGTAAATAGTTTTTAAAGGTAAAATGTGGAGGGAAAATCAAAAGTAGTTAAAAAATGGCCAATTATACCCTCACTGTAAAATGTAATTCTAGATGTTTGTTATTTCAACATATTATTCTATATCAGTTTGACGATAGATGACTGAAGTTGTTGTTATAACATAGAATTACAAGTTAAAAACGTCCCAATTACACCAAAAAAAGCTAACTTGAAAACTCATGTCCAGCTAAATCAGCAACTTATGTGAACTTGACAATGTGGGTAAGTTGAGCACAGCAGGATTCAAAACTGCCTCACGTGACTGCTACCGAGGTGCATCATGGGGAATGTTTCTATTGGCGGTTAACGACATGCTCACTTTACTTGGACGTTTTCTAATCGTCTTCTTTGGAATATGCTTTCAAGGTGAGTAACATTGGTTATAACTATAAGGAAAGAGAGCTACAAAAGTTGGAACATGTTTTGAATCTATGGCATGATGTGTGTTTTTCTCTTTTACCGAAATGTTTGCTTTAGCTAATGTAGCTTTAGCGGACAAGGTCCAGCTTGTATGTCATGACCAAACTTGAGCTAATAAACTGACATATGGCCTTTTTTATGGGTTTAATGTGGCACTGACCAAATCACAAGTATTGTGCCGCTAGCTTTAAGGTTGTGCACTCAACCACTGTTGCGATATTAGCAAGCTAACTCAGCTAATTAATAAAGCTTATTTCATATTGTCTCTGTACTTGTAAATTTCTTTCAAGTTCACAGGCTGTTGTATTTTGGTGGAAGTTCATTTTGGCAATATTTCCAATAACTGACTGGGTTCAAAAAGAACTTTTTGGCAGGACTCGGATGCTTGTTGTCATCTGTTTACCCCTATGTAATCACTTAAGTTGTTATTAACTGCTGCATGCTAAGCTGCAAGAGTGCACTGAGGACTGAGACAAAATATGGTCTACAAACCAGCATTATATTAGTTTTTATCAGATAGTCCTCCAGTGTGTTTAGTTTTTGCTTTAATTCTATTGTGCAGTTATTTGTTACCCTGAAATGCTTTATGCTTAACAACAGCTCACTATTTTGACTTATTTTTGAACTCTTGTGATCAGTATGACTAGTTTGTGTGAGTTTCCATACTAAAAGAGCTGTAGTGATAAAATAATTGGCATCAGAGACACTGATTTTTGGCATGGTATACTGCAGAAGTTTTTTTTTTTTTGCATAATTTACCTTTTAATTAAACTGCATTCTCTGTATTGTAACAAAACTAACATTGTTTATATGTCAGAAAATTAGCAAACATGAATAAATGGCGAAAACAATATAATTATAACATATATTTTATTTTACTTATTTTAGGTCTGTGAAGCCAAACTTGATGCTGGGGATTTATTTTTGTCAGTGGAGTCAAATGGTAAGTTACAATTTGTGCATTTTGTCATACTGGAAACACCACAGATTATATTGTAACTTAATAGCTCTGTAGAACAAATGATATAAAGATTGTAGTGTCAGGGTACTTCTTAAGAAGTAATATGGCACTATTGATGATCACATGCAGGTGGCATAAACTAAATATTCAGACCTGTTACCAACAAGTGATTCATTAACAAAAGCAATGGAGCAGACTGTTTAGGTTCTTGTGGTTGTAATAACATCCATAACTGCAAGTTTGTCATTAATTTATTTTCACAGGTCTAGATGATCACATCTGTCTTTGTCATTTAAATGAGGTGGACTTGCAAACTTTGCACTCTTTTGGGTAAATTGCTGTCCACTACATATACACAGAATGTGCACAGTATTTCAGATCTAAAAAGGGAGTATGTAATGGACTTGCTGGCTTTAATGTAAAAAGCCTGTTGTGTAACTTTAATGAGGCAGTTGGACTAAAACAGTATTGCTCATCAAGGTAAACATCTGAGGAATAAGGAAATTGTTACTTGTCCTTTTACTCAGTGTTCTTTTAATCGCACGTTTACTAAAGTTTTACATCACATAAGTCATTTTCACAATCATTCTACTTTAAAAGATTTCAAGACAGAGCTTATTGTTCTCTGAACTTCCTTGTTTGCTGAACGGCAGGTAAAGTGCATCTTTTTGTTTGTTTGCTTTTGTGTGTTTGTGTTTTCTCTAATGGGCCTCAGATGACTGTTTGCTTAAATTTGGGTCTCAAAGAATCTTTTTTTTTATTCTGCCTGTACTCTCCACCCCTCTTCTTCTATTGCTCAGGTTGAAGCAGAATTTGCCCGTCTTACATCTGTTGACCTGAAAGGGTTCCTTTTTGCTGTGCTTGACCATTATGGAGAGGTTCGTGGAGCTGTACAAAATCAAGAGCGGCATAGGAGGGCTAACTAGGCTCATAAAATGCTTCGGAGATGATGTAAGTGTTCAACTGCGAAATGTTCTCCTTTGTTTAAGTTTTAGGTTATCCAGTTCAACTGATGAACTCATTGAAAGAAAGCTGATAAGTAAAGTCTGTCATCATATTTCACAACTGGACATTTAGTGTGGTAACTTTTACAGAATCTGTGTATATTGGTGGTAGGTTGGATATCATATTCTACTTGAATGTCCTGATAAGCCTGATTCAAAATCTCCAATGATAATCATATATTGATGGAATTATGTATCAAAAAGCTGTGAATTTGGAGCTGTCTACATGCTTCATAAACACTGTTTAAAAAGTGTTTTTGTTTTCTTTTTGACTTCTTTGACCAGAGCCCTACACAAAGGAAGAGGACAGAGGACCTCATTTTCTAAAGGAAGAGCCCTCACACACTTTCAAGACTGTGAAGGTTAGCATTGTTTCTTTTAGTAAATTTAATAATGACAGCACCACAGTGGATTTTAAATGAAACATGTGGCATCTATGAAACAACAGATGCCACATGATAACATGTGTACTTTTTCCTCACCAAATGTATTATTACAAGATCTTTGACACTGGATTTGGTCTGGGTTTCAGAGAAACTAACTGGCAAGCTAGCATTGATATTATTAGTGTCTTGTGTTTATTCATGTCTTCACCAGGGTCTTTGACATTTCGCTGCTGTACTGTTCACTTCAGCTTTACGTTTGATTTCTCACATTGTATATTGTAATGGCAGAGATATTAGGATATTTAAGGGGCTGCAGTGGCTGCTACAGCTGTGGGGGGCAATACTTTGGTGAAATGTCCTGGACCCTGGAAAAGAGACTGTGTAGACTGGGTAAGCAATTAAAGGTTACTGGCCGAGAGTCATTGGGCAGCTGGGTAAAGGTGGATGTTGATATTCAGTGCCAATTATGCAACCTGTTCAGCCACGTCTATATGCTCTTTTTTCATGCTGTTAATATAGGGGGAAAAATAAACTTTAATCAATAAACTGATTAAAGAAGCATTGTCTATGGAGCCACAATCTGATCCTGTAGTGTAGCTGCAGTTTGCACATTTCATGTATTCTCAGCCAGATTTGGTTTAGAGCACAGCCAATATTTAGCATAACTAGATTTAAATTCACACACTGGTGATGGCAAGCTACATTGTAGCCACAGCCGCCCTGGGGCGCACTGACAGAGGCGAGGCTGCCAGACATTGGCACCACCGGGCCCTCTGGCCACCACCAGTAGGCAACAGGTGAAGTGTCTTGCCCAAGGACACAACGACTGAAACTGTCGGAGCCGGGGCTCGAACCGGCAACCTTCCAATTATAAGACGAACTGTCAACTCTTGAGTCACGATTCAGTCATCCACCCATGTGTGTGAATGACTGAATGTGTAAAGCACTTTGGAGTCCTTAGGGGACTAGTAAAGCGCTATACAAATACAGGCCATTTACCATTTAAATTGAAAATTTTGTTTGAATTCTGCAATTGAAGACATGCTCAGTTATTTATGAACATGGTCTTTGTTTAAAGCAAGAAATGGATTTGTAACATGGGGGTGCATATCTCATTCTGAAAAAACTTTAACAACTAATAAGTGTTACCCAAAGCCAATCACCATCATCCAAAGCATCAGTATGGCTCTTCTTTGGAAAGACATGAATTGTTAAGCACAAGGGA